>NW_021480454.1:0-222 GCF_001605985.2 Dendrobium catenatum | reverse complement strand
GAGGCTCATCCAAGGGCTAGGATGGATGGGAGATTTTCCTTGGATAATCACTAAGTGTCCTAGGTGGTTAGGGGAGAAGGCCTTATCCAGGGAAGGATAATCCAATATGGAAAGTGATTTTTGGCATTTTGTATATGGTGGGACCACTTTGGTAAACAAGGGCTAAACCAAGGGTTGGGGGCTGGTTAGAGCATGCTTAGGTAGGTTCTTGAGTAGGTCCCA
>NW_021480453.1:0-238 GCF_001605985.2 Dendrobium catenatum | reverse complement strand
TTTGCTATAGTTTCAATTTGAAATGTAAACTAAAAACACAAATAACTTACAATCCAATCGTCGGATTTTTATTTTCCTTAGCTCGTTGGAAAGTTGCAGTTATCCTCTACAACTCTTATGAAGACACCAAGAGATGGATCGCATTGGATCGAAAGTTATATGTGAAACTCCTCTTTCTCTCTCTAGGTTTCTCTCTCTTCGCCAATTGGGCTTTGGAGGCTTGGATCTTGTGGGGAAA
>NW_021480452.1:0-430 GCF_001605985.2 Dendrobium catenatum | reverse complement strand
TTCATATTGCAAGTTTATATAGGGATTGCAAAGAAGCTTTTGATGATAATATCAAAAAATGGAGTTTCAAGACAATGAAGAATGCACCAACTCAGTCTAACAATACAGATTGCAGAATGTTTGTTTGCAAATATATGGAAAATATTATTCGACAAAAGAACTCAAATTGGAGAGAGAGTAAAGATTGATAGGAAAAAATGCCAATGTATAGGGCAGAATTCGCCTACGGATTATTTTGTGCTTCGTTGAAATGAACTTTTTATATTTTATTTTTTTGTAAATAACTGATATATGTAAATTATCTGTGTATAAAATATAAAAAGGTTTTCATGTGGGTATGCAAAGTACGCATGCTATACGCATGGCGTACGCGTTGAAGACGCATCTCATACACAATTCATACGCAAATGACAGTTCTTGGTTTTTTCTC
>NW_021480451.1:0-245 GCF_001605985.2 Dendrobium catenatum | reverse complement strand
GTCGGCAAACAACGTCCTGTATAATAAACAAATCATCCAGGACGATCGGATACAAAGATTTTTCCATAAATAATCTCGTAATCACATGATCAATTTAGGCATGATTTATATTGATCGTCCAGGATGATCCTGATCTTCCGGGATGATTAAAATAAAAATTGAATCTTAAAATCTTGCCTAAATTATCATTGGCGGTTTCCAAGATCAAAAAGGATCATACTTGACGATCTAAAATTGTCCAGTAT
>NW_021480450.1:0-263 GCF_001605985.2 Dendrobium catenatum | reverse complement strand
CTTCTACGTTCCCTCTCCTTGCACAAAGGAGGGAGGTCGTAGAGATGAGAGTGCGATCTTCAATACACTTGCTTGACTACTACACTAAAAGACTTAAGCAAACTAGAATTGAGTGACACCAGTAATAGGCCATAAGCCCCCAATTGAGGGTTATGATCCGTCCACTTTACTAGAAGATGTTAGGGCGCGTTACTACATGTGTCCCACTACATCATCTACAGAAAAAGAGGAGTAGAAACCACTCGGGGTGCCACTCTCTTAAC
>NW_021480449.1:0-1372 GCF_001605985.2 Dendrobium catenatum | reverse complement strand
AGACAGGATCTCACAGGATCCTGACCCCTTATAACTATCTTTTCATAGCACACAATCATATCATGTTATTTCAGAACAAATCCGGACAATTTCAGAAATCGTACGAAAATCCAGTGGCATAACGGCAGTTTACGGAATTTACACAAAATTCACAGATTCAGAAATTTACCAAATTACTACAGAACATTCACAACAACATTATAAGACTTTTATTCTACTGCCCAAACAATTTCAGACATCATTAAAAATTACAGTCAAAATAAAACGCCGCCGAATCAAAACTATCCGGTCAAAATTTTCTAGAAAATAATCAAAATGTGCGCACTCGGCACCTCAGAAACATACCAAAAGTTACGCAGTAAAAACTGAACCAATCGAAAAATACGGACGAAATTCGCTAACGAAAACGAAATACGGACAGAAAAATCGTTCAAACTTCACCGTTCTGAAAATTGAGAAAGGCGGAATGTGTCTTACCTTGCGTACATCAATTTCTTGAACTACTGCAACGGATGAAAACGGACGGGAGTCGCCCAAAAATCACTTTTCCTTCTTTTTCCTTCGTTTTTCTCTCTCCTGGGCTTTTCTCTCTCTTCAAAATATCTCATTTCTATATATATCCAGACTGATCGTCCCGGACGATCGCAACTTCATCCCGGGACGAAGTGGCTCTGGACGAATTTCGTCCAGACGAAATTAATTATCATCCCTGGACGACTGGGCTCTGTAAAATTTTCGTCCAGACGATCCGACTTTCGTCCAGACGAACCATGCAACCAAACATGTTTTCCTGCACAACCTGTACCGATCGTCTCGGATGATCCGACTTCGTCCGGACGAACCTGGGAGCAAAATGGCCTTTACATGTATGATGGCCTAAAATTTTTCATCTTGAGATAATGAATTGAGCACTCTATGTTTCAAGGTATATTGGATCATCAGTTGATTCAACATCATATCTTTTGTCTCTTTTTGATTGACTACTTAAATCTCTAACTTTTTCATATCTCTAATGATCTGCTCCTGTTGGGTGAATAGCCAATTTGCATTCCCAAGTGTTTTTCTGCTAAGTGCATCTGCAACTACATTTGTCTTTCCAGGATGATACTGTATATCCAAGTCATAATCCTTAATGAGCTCTAACCACCTTCTCTGTTTCAAATTAAGCTCTTTTTGATTGAAAATGTACTTGAGGCTTTTATGATCTGTAAACACTTCACATTTGACCCCATACATGTAATGTCTCCATATTTTAAGTGCAAAAACTACAGCTGCCAATTCTAAATCATGAGTAGGATAGTTCTTTTCATGAATTTTCAGTTGCCTTGAAGCATGGGCCACCACTTTACCATACTGCATCAATACACATCCA
>NW_021480448.1:0-918 GCF_001605985.2 Dendrobium catenatum | reverse complement strand
AAACCTCTCAATAAATGTATGGCTTCCATAGTAGACGTACCCGGCATGAATCCAAATTGATTTTGAGAAATATTAGTATCACGCTGTAACCTACGCTCTATAACTCGCTCCCATAGTTTTAAAGTATGGCCCATTAACTTAATTCCTCTATAATTTATCAAATTACTCATGAGTCAAGCTTGATGAACTTACGAACCAAACTTGAGCCATCATTGGCTCAACTCTTTAGCTCGTGAGCCGACTCATTTTAAAAAATTATTATAAAATACACTTGGAATATATTAACATTTAGAAATTTAAGTATAAAGTTGCAAAAGTATTTAAAAATAATATCATAACGTGGTGTGATGAGCAAGAGGGCATGCTTGTGGTGTGATGAGCAATGCATGATATTAGCCCATCACTTAATCTATCTTCTTTGATACGGATGGAGTGAAGAGTGAATAGAGCATGTGCATCACATGCTTTGCAAAGCGATGATGAAAGTATATACTTGGTCATGTAGAGTGCACTCTATGCGGCAATTCTTCTTCAAGTTCATGCTTATTTATGCTTTTTAACAACATCATTTCTACTTTTTAACATTAGATTGAATATTTTCTGACAAAAAACGAAATCTTTTTCTTGATTTGAAATTGTGTATATGATTATCAATTGTTGGGACCAATTGTCATTTTCCGTTCTGATGCAATTATATGATCAACCTTTGGTAACAACCATGGATTAAATCTTTGGTGATGGAATTGTAGATGACGGTGATAGTGAACGAAATATGCAGTTATTTATATTTTGCTTGCTTGATGATGCTAATTGGATTTTGCTGATGCAGCTAGAGGAGGAAAACTCATGTTATTGGACCTAGGAACATTATATCCTGTTGCTGCTTGTGGAACATAAGTGGAACCATTTGTGTGCTTT
>NW_021480447.1:0-516 GCF_001605985.2 Dendrobium catenatum | reverse complement strand
ATGGGCTGAATGCTACATGTATCTTGAATCAAAGGTGATGAATGGTTTGTCTTTAGACAATTACTATCTTTTTTAGGTTTATATTAATATATTTCCCAAAGAGTAGAAGGCCAGCTAGAGACTGTACAAAGCTTGCAATTTATTGGAAGCATCATTGCATTTATTTGAAGTTTTATGAAAAATAGTTTTCAAAGATAACATCTTAAAATTTTGAAGCATTGTAGGAATATTCTTTATCACGGCTGCAGTCACGGTTGCCTCCTAGTACACATCTGATTCTCATAAAATTGATGTAGTAATAACTTATGTCAGGACATTAACATGAATGATATTTTGAGATTAGAGCAATAGTTGCCCCCAAGTTAGGAATGACATTCCCACAGAAGGTGCCAAAACTGTTACATCCTGGAATATTCATAGTGATAGAAAAAAATAAAGTTTAGCATCTTAGCTTTTTACGAAGATCTAATATATAATTAGATAAAAGATAAGGGGGTATCATTCATAAGAGACACT
>NW_021480446.1:0-828 GCF_001605985.2 Dendrobium catenatum | reverse complement strand
ATCAACTCCAAATTATGAAGACTTCAAATCAAATTCAACATCCAATCATTTGTAAATTAAAAGCTTTAAAAATGTTTTTGGATTGAGAGGGAGTGATTATAATTGAGTGAATATTCACAACACACATATGGAGGAATAACTTTTGTGAACTGATCGTACGGGATGAACATAGTTCGTACGGGATGAACATAGTTTATACGAGACAGTCATGTCAATTAACCCTCAGAAGAGAAATCAGTGAGAAAAATTTTTCTAAGTCCTAATCGTCTAGGATGAATTTAATATTCACCGCGGGACGAACGCCTCTATATTCTCACGTTGCACTGTTCTTCCAGACAAAATTTACCATTCATCTCTAGATGAAACTCTCTGTTTAAAATCGTACAGGACGAAATTAAACCTTCGTCTCTGGATGAAACTCTCTGTATAAAATCATCCAGGACAAAACTTGTTCGTCCCATGATGAACCGAACTGTCTTATCACAGTTGGTTACGTTCTACAGTGATTTGGTAACCGACCTATGGAATAACCGCTTCGTACCTGACGAGCCTAGTTCATACGGGAAGATGATCGAAGACGAACATAGTTTGTACCAATAGACGTTAGGATCATTTTGACACTTTATGTAAAATCGTCCGGGACGATCCATGATCGTACAGGACGATCCACTGCGTACAGAATTGAAAATTTGTAATTTTTTGGTAGCTTTTCTTGTCTTTCCTATATATAGTCCAAATTAGACTGCCACCAAATCTTTTTGGTCATTGATCCTCGTGGCTATTGAAAGAAGACTCAAGGAGAGAGTGAGAGAGAGCATTCAAAGAAGG
>NW_021480445.1:0-463 GCF_001605985.2 Dendrobium catenatum | reverse complement strand
CCGAGTATTACACTAAACCTTTAGTGATTCTTCTTTATCCCCCACAGCTAGGAGGAGAAGCCCTTACAAAATAGAGGGATCAAAAATCCTAAAAAAGAACTCAATTCGGTCGCTACTATCGTACAATACAATTCCACATCGTGTAGTACGATTCATATAAATGAGATTCGTCTTGGTACGAAGGTTTACAAACAATTCAAAAACTTATGAATACAATCATACAGTATGATATAAACTTGTACAGTACGATCCTCAACTCTTCTGTTCGTACGGGATGATAGCTGGGACGATCTAAACTCATCTCTATACATCATAGGGTACAACCTACTTCGTACAGTATGATTAGGTAAAATCAAGGGATCGTTTAGGACGAACTCTGGGACGATAGAAAATAGCCTCGGTTCATTGTATCGTACGAATTGGTTCGTACAGTATGATTACCAATCAGAGATTAATCCTTGAT
>NW_021480444.1:0-270 GCF_001605985.2 Dendrobium catenatum | reverse complement strand
CTTAAATCTAAAATTGGTTGTCCTAGCACATCATCTACAGTGTGTGTAAAAGGTCGTGTGGCTGGGGTAAATCCTAAGTTGAGTGATCAATTAAAGTAGTCTAGAGTTCTGGGTTTGTTAAGGCTTAAAAGAGGGATTTAGATTAAAATTTAAGTATTAATAGATTAAGAACTTTAATTAAATATATTTTAAAAGTTAAATTATTACTACCTTTGTTTCACACCGAGGCCATGAATTTTATTTCACCTTCCTTGGGGCTAAGCTAATAGC
>NW_021480443.1:0-202 GCF_001605985.2 Dendrobium catenatum | reverse complement strand
TGAAAGCCCATCAGAAGAGACCAGTAAGTGACCAAGCGGTGTTCAACCGAAAGTTCGGTAGCAGTCAGTCTGGCCGAAGCCTTGTGGAAGCATCAGGGCAAATTAAGGTTCGACAATAAGTTGTTGCGCTAAGGATGGTTAATGAGAACCCCTATGGCGATGGCCGAAAGAGTTTTGGTGATTGGCAATCAGACGGAGGTTT
>NW_021480442.1:0-238 GCF_001605985.2 Dendrobium catenatum | reverse complement strand
CTTCTCCAATTTGGGTTCGTCTTCCTCATTTTCCACTACACTGTTGGGATGAATCCAATTTCACTAGAATTGTTTCTAGAATTGGAACTCCATTATTATTGGATGGTAACATGTTTAGATGGGGGAGAAAGGAATTTGCTAGAGCTTTCATTCGAGTAAATTTGAATTCTAAACTCCCCTCTGGAATTTGGGTGGAAGGGGTTCATGGTAGATTTTTTCAAAAGTTTGAGTATGAAAA
>NW_021480441.1:0-212 GCF_001605985.2 Dendrobium catenatum | reverse complement strand
TGATCTTCTTAACAGTTTCATCAGCAAAAGTGGCACCCAAAGCCTATCTATCTCCAACCTCCGTCAGAGTCAAAGGAGTACCGCACCTCCTGCCATACAAAGCCTCGTACGGTGCCATACCGATACTGGACTGGAAACTGTTGTTATAAGCAAACTCAATCAAAGGAATATGATCTTCACAGCTTCCGCCAAAGTCCAAAACATAAAGTCTC
>NW_021480440.1:0-4615 GCF_001605985.2 Dendrobium catenatum | reverse complement strand
AATTAGAAATTTTATGATTTTTTTAGTAAATTTATAGTAGATAAATTTGATAGATTTCTCTCTATTTTTTATTATCGAATTTCATATATGATATTAATTTATATTGCATAGAAAATATAGTATATTTGCATATAAGTTGTGAAGGCTAATTGTTAACACTATAATGAATATGGATTAACTCTTAAAATATAATACCTTATGTAGGAGAGAACCGATGGACTTTCCTTTAAATAAAAGGTTAGTGGTATAATCTTAATTGTAATATGTAACCGACTAACCGAATTAAGCTGATTGGTAGATAGTGACGTCTCTTAAATGATTATTAAAAGTCACATGTAAAAAATTTATTAATAAAAAAATCAAAGATAAAAAAAATAAAGCGTGCTCTTTTGCATTTGTAAATTCCAGTGGTTAAACCGTCGGCGACCATCTGTTAATTACCGGTGGCATATCTACCATAGGAAACACCGGCATTTCCAAGCCGCTAGTAATAACCGACGGCTATACTAAAAATTAAAACTAGTGGCTAAATGAGCTGTCTAGCATCAAACGGATAATTTAATATCTACAAATTTTTATTGAACAAAGACATTAATATCCAAGTTTCTGGTAGTTTCGACAGTCTGAAATATTCACGAGAAATATTATATTCAGTTTTGATACTTACATCATCATAGTAATTGATAATTCTGGATGAGTTTTGCATCCATCCTAAATTGGTTTTGAGTAGCATGTAATAATTAAAAAAATGGTTTTTGCATTTGGTGATTCTTCTACAATAGCCCTTAAATTAGGACATACTATATCAAAAATAAGTTCTTTATATAATTTACTCTTTGGATCTACATCAACTATTTCAAAAGATGTGAATAGACCGATATGAGTATTTTTGTATGGCTCGTACTCATAATGTGAGATCCAAATCTAATAGTTTGGAATAAATCATCTATGATATAAATCAACATTTACATCATTGAATTTAAGGAATGCTTGATTTTTGTACTTCAAATATGGACATCTAAACATTTTATCAAACTTAATGATGGTAGTTAAGATGCAACTTGGAATAAAAGTCTCAACTCCATATATAAATTCATCTATCAATCCTCTTCGACCCAATAATAATTTGTTATACATCTAATATCTCTCTTCTTGGATAGTCATTTAGATGTTAAAGCAAATGTTCCCTATATGGTTGTGAAACAAATTATTAGAAAATATGTAACCTTAAATCTCATTTAAATCTAATAAAGAATGTCATTCATGATTTTTTTTTAGCCAAGTATTCTTAGGTCTATATCTTCCTTTCTTAATATAAGTAAAATCTTATACCTCTATTTTCCTAATCGGGTCATCAGAAGGTCATCATTTTAAGCGACCAAACCATCTAAGGCAGGGGCGGAACGACTTAATTGCTGCAAAATTTTTAACTTAGTACTATGATTCTCTTTTAATCATTGCAGGTTTCAAAAATTTAACGTTATTATATATATATATAATATAGTGTGTGTATTTGATTAAAAAAAAATCCTAAATTCTGTATAAATACTTCGCCAAAGTGAGGAGGTGAATTATATTATTGTGGGAAAGCGAGCAAGACAGGCGAGGCCGTGTGCGGTTGAGCCCTATTAGCTCGAAATGATGGTGACCCACAAGCCGAGGCAGTGCCGACATTCCGTGGCGCCGTCGAATACGTGGTGTTAATTCGGTCCTAAAACATCTCCAACTGCCTATCTTCCACGTCAAAATATATCTAACATTTTATTGGATGAAAAATAAAATAAAATAGTTATATATACCATGAATACAAATTAAAATATCCTAATGCGCCTACTAAAAGGGTCCGCCTTGGCTCTTAGCTAACACAAGAAGCGAAAAATGATTTTTAAAATTTTATTTTTTTAAAAACATAATTATTTATTTTATATAAATTAAAAAGCGCCGTATGTTAAAAAAAAGTAGATAATAATCATAGTGGCCTTTCAGTTCACTTCGTTCAAAACAGCTTTATTTGCTTATCGACGAAATAATTTTTATAAGTGTGTTGTTGAAGCAACATTTAAGAATTTTTTTAAGCCAAAAAAAAACTATAATAAAAAATTTAATTGCAAACTGTCTGTAATCAAAAACCTTAGGCAATCGGCTAGCACATAAATGACAAAATTGAGAAATAATAATTTTTTAATTAATTTAAACTAATTGGTATTTTTGTGTTGATAATTTACTTATATATATATATATATCTATATATATATTCGGCGATAGAGTTAGTATAATATTCCTTCTCGAACCGTTCACGAAAAATATTCAGCCAACAAACAGAAGATAAAATAAACCAGGGATTTTTACGTGGAAAACTGGAAAGAGAAAAAAAACCACGGGGACCACGGCCAATTGAAAAAGTTTCCACCTAGCGTGTTTGTTTGTAATACAAAGACTGACTTGTTCTTAAAATTTAGATGATCAGATTACAATAAATTTACAGGATTGAAAATCAGTTACAACGTCGGGGTAGAGCGGCGTCGTTCTGAAGTTGAGCAGAATTTCGGTGTCGTTTGAAATGTATGGGTCAATTCTGGCGTCGAGGCAGAATTCCGGCGTCGGTTGGGAAGAAATCCGAGGTCACTCGGCATCGCCCAAATCCAGCGATCACAACGGAGCGTCGGGCAGAGAACTAACTCAGCGGTAGTGACTGAGTGAGGAAGTTATTTCCTACCATATCCTTCCTTACCTCTTCTCTACTTCTGCTAAGCTTACTGCTTCTCTGGGTCCCTTCATAGAGAAATGATCCCTGCGTGCTATTTATTAGATTTTATGGAATGACATAAACTTGTAAATAGGTGTGAGTGTCAAGGGGTAAGTAGGGAGTGGAATCGAAAAAATGGAGACTAGAGTATTGAATTCCATTGATCGTGTCAGGCAATCGTTCATCCATCCTGACATTTGAAAGGTCTTAATGAAAATAGGAATTCGACGGCGATCTTGGAGCTCGCGTTGGATTTGTCTCGTCGAGCATGAGAAGGCTTCCAAGATACGTCTGACTATAAGACGTCTATTTTGGAAACTGTTTTGGTAACTCGGCATATGGTTTGATTTCTTGAACAACGCTCTCGGGTCCTTGGATTGGACCTCATTTGGGCTCAGTTGAGTTCCGAAATTTGGTTGTCGTTGTGTTCGTAATTTTTCTGAGGCGGTCTAACTGTTGACTATAAATATTTACTAAAATCACGGATGTTCATAGTGATCTCGGATTTTAATTTTTGAATGTTTCGGGTTGTATTTGCCTCGAGTTCCTGCCCGATCCCCAACAGATAATGTTTTTGATGATTATCCAAATTTACTTATTATGTTTGATATTAAATAAAAATTAATTAAAATTAATATATTTATAAAACATATATTTATGTTTTTGTATTCATATTATATTAGTTTAGTTGATGTTTAGTCATTTAAGAATTGTGACTAAGCATTAACAAGTTGTTAATTTGAATTGACTAAAGTTGCTATTAAGTTAGATATCGTGGAGCTATAATTTGCCCAATTTGCTATGGTGAAGAATTATTTCTAATCTTAGTACTAATTTTACGTGACACTCAGTCTTGATCTAGTCCTCGTATATCTTCCTCCATAAGCATGAAAGCCCAATCTTCTCTCCCGTTAACTTCCTCCCTAGGCACGAACGCATGGCCTTACCTCTCGTTCTTCCAGCAATTGTGCTTCTCTTTCTTTATGCTTCATTTGGGACGGCTTTCTTACTGCTTCTTAAACCAGCTTTTTAATACAATAATTAAAAATTTTGTACAAAAAAATTGTTTTTATAAATAATAAGAAAACCGTCCCAAATGAAGCCTAATCAATATATCATCTATCCTCATCGGCAAACTACCCCTATTGCTTTCTAAGATTTCTCCTTTCTTCCCTATATCCTTTTTTTTTATTGTAAACTATACACTTATTTAATTTAAACAATGCACATGTTCATTTTTTCCCAAACTTGATCGCGGGCGAAGTGAATGGCAAAATCGCAAATTAAAACAAGTTGTGAAAATATAAGTGTGGCAAACTGGCAATGATCTAAAAATAAAAACAACAAAGCTATGGGTGTATGTGAGCAACACCCGCTCGATTAATTTACAGGATTATATTTAAGGCTAAATTAATTTGTGTATTACTATTTTTTTTCAAATGTGGCTCATCTATTTAAGCTCCCTACCAAGCGCATGCATTCTCACGTCGTTGCACTGGCAAGCGAGCTCGCTTATTTGTGCTCTTTTGGCAAGTTTCCCATCATTCTTTATCCAAAGAAAATTCATTGCTACAATCTCTAGCAAGCATTTGTAACTGATTTTAGTTCAAGCCATGAGCTCGAGTGAGTTTTTTGTGTTAGCTAGGATTCAATGGAGATGGAAAAACAATTTTATCGTCTCTGAAAGACATGTCAAATCATTGAGAAAGATATCAGAAGCATGCTTGAATCCATTGAAATGCAGAATCGAGGATTTTGGTCTTCCACATTTGAAGTGGCGTTGTCCAAGAGAGAGAGATACCTCTTCTTTTCACTCAAGATGGGGAATGAGTAAAATGAGAACTTCACCATTTAAATTGGAGACCACGA
>NW_021480439.1:0-461 GCF_001605985.2 Dendrobium catenatum | reverse complement strand
CTTCCACTCTCTCCTTAGCTATTCTCTCAAGAGGCACGAAGATCAAATCACAAAAAGATTGGGTGGCAGCTTAATTTGGACTATTTATACAAAAGACTAGAAAAACCGCCCAAAAATTGCAAGTATTTAATTCTGTACGCAGTGGATCGTCTCGTACGATCATGGATCTTCCTGGACAATTTTACTTAAATGATTTGAAACGACCCTATTTGTATATGTGTACGAAATGTCTTCGTACAGCTGATCATCCCGTACGAACTAGGTTCGTCCGGTACGAACGGTTATTACAAGGTCGTTTTGGAAACTGCTGAAAACCGTTCTAATTCGGTTAATCATTTGGACGAAAATTTATTAGTCTGGACAAAATTTTTATAGAGGACCGATCGTCCTGGACGATTATTTATTTCGTCTGGACGAAAATTATCCAGAGGACCAATCGCCATGGACGATAATTTAATTTC
>NW_021480438.1:0-206 GCF_001605985.2 Dendrobium catenatum | reverse complement strand
GGAGTTGGTGCCTACAAGAATGCCCAGATTTATTACATGAAATGTACGAAGAATGCTACAAAAATAAGTTGGAATTCACACCCCTGTGCAGCAACTTCATCTTTGCTTGAAGCTTTGGTATCGAAGAAATCCCCATACATTACGAAGAAAAGATATTTTTGCTAGAAGTGGTCTCGGATTTCTTGTGCAAAGACATTCCCAAGGGG
>NW_021480437.1:0-530 GCF_001605985.2 Dendrobium catenatum | reverse complement strand
TATAATAAGTAATTAATCCCCTTTGAGCCCCCCTCTCCTTGCCCACAACACACACTAGTGAGGCCCATAAGCTCAGTCAATCCATCAATACTCCCCTCCAAAATGTCACATTGCCCTCAAGGTGAAATGAAGGAAATTGAATTAAAAAATGGTCTGTCACTGGGTCAAATGATCCCTACCTCCACCATCTCACATATCAATCTCTCGATCTCATCCTTCTGGAGTTGGAGATAACGGTCTGCACGAACTGATGGGGACATAAGATCAGCGTGGAAGGTTTATCAGAGACGTGGCCGCCGATCTACGGCCACGATCGAGTCCTTGTATTTCTGAGTCATGATTGTATTTTATTTTATTTATGAATTTTCTTATTTGCTTAGGTGTCGTTATTATTTCCCTTTGTACCCCTTTCAGGGGAGTGGTCGCATGTAAGCCCAAAGGGCAAGTTGGTCTTTTATTTTCTTGAATCTTTGTACCCGGCTATTTATAGCCACATTTCCTTTGTTTTGAGCTAATGAATGAATGAATGA
>NW_021480436.1:0-542 GCF_001605985.2 Dendrobium catenatum | reverse complement strand
AATGTAGAGAAAGTAAAAATATGCTTATGCTGACTCTCGGGGGTCCCGAGCTTACTTTTTAGATCACATAGGTCAAGTGGTCTGTCAAAATCACTTTCACATATCTTGACTTTTAATATATTACATTTACATTTACATTTAAATCACAGAAAGAAAAAGAAAATCTAGACCACCTGCAGGGTTATCCTAAGCAGTTTATAATAAAAATCATCTCAAGCAGTTATATATATGCATTTAAATTAAATCAATCAGTCACACTTGGCCACACTTCTTTTTATTTAGGTGCTAAGCAACTGGAGCACCTATAGAATTTATATGATTATTAATTAATTAGCCCCCTTTACTGCCCTGCATAAATGTGGCCACCTGAAAAAATTTTTATCAACAACTAGATCGCTCCTAACTTATGCGTAATCTAATCGTCAATCAAATCATATCACAGAGTGCAGTAAAAGTAAATAAACAAATGCACCAACAGTTTTACATCCAATATGCAATGAAAGCTGAGAAAGCCCGTCACAATGCAGTAAGGAAATAAACAC
>NW_021480435.1:0-273 GCF_001605985.2 Dendrobium catenatum | reverse complement strand
TTCTATTATCAATGTTATATCTCTTCTTAAATTCTATTAATTAATATGATTTATCTAATGCTTTAATTTTATTTGCATAACTTATTTCAATCACTTTCAAGATTGAATTATCAAATAATTTTCATATGTCTGCTTACATTTCAAGTCTTTTTCTTCTTTACTTTTTATTGTTGTCAAAAAGGGGAAGAAATTGTTTGTATCGAGGTTTTGGTTTTGTTTGATTCGTATTGTATGTGTTGTTAGGAAAGTTGCTATTTGCATGTTTTACATTAT
>NW_021480434.1:0-298 GCF_001605985.2 Dendrobium catenatum | reverse complement strand
ACCAGATCCCATCAGAACTCCGCAGTTAAGCGTGCTTGGGCGAGAGTAGTACTGGGATGGGTGACCTCCTGGGAAGTCCTCGTGTTGCACCCTTTTTTTAACCGGCCAACTCTTTTGTTTTTTTTCCCTTTCTAGCTCTTCGCCACGGCCTACGAACACTTGGCGGTGATGGCTCGCCGCGCATCGAGCGATGAAACCCCCATCGTGGGACCCGTGCAGGCATCCGGCGGGTCCTTTGTGGCGACCGCGCCGGAACATCAATAACTTTCCGCCGAAGATTCCGATTCGGCATTATGAC
>NW_021480433.1:0-364 GCF_001605985.2 Dendrobium catenatum | reverse complement strand
CGAGCCTGGTGGCACAACGCCACGAATGGATTCTAACGGGTGTTAAACTTTAAAATAGATTAATCATTAATTATTTAACCTTTTAAAATCTTTAATTCAATTACATTAATTTGATTTATCGGGTGGACTACTCCGGGCTGCGGGGCTAAGTGTCCTAAGGAGGCTGGTTCTCGAGCCTGGTGGCACAACGCCACGAATCAATTAATGGCAAACTTAAATTAATCAACCTTAAAATCAGTAATCAACCAACTTAAATTGAAATTTATTAACATTTAAACCTTAATCAAACATAACCTACTTAATTATATCGGGTACCACTAGGTAACACAGGCCTACGAGGCTATTTACTTAGCCCCAAGGAAGG
>NW_021480432.1:0-244 GCF_001605985.2 Dendrobium catenatum | reverse complement strand
AGGAGCGAGGAAAATTAGATCCAAGAGCACTCAAGTGTATCTTTGTTGGCTACTCTGCTACCCAAAAGGGGTATAAATGTTATCATCCGCCTACAAGAAAAACCTTTGTCTCTATTGATGTTACCTTTCCTGAACAGAATTCCTATTTTTCAAAAACTCATCTTCAGGGGGAGACTGACCTTGAGGAAGATGAGGAAAATGAATTAACACCTCTTGACCTTCCTCCACCACCTCAGAAAAATCC
>NW_021480431.1:0-218 GCF_001605985.2 Dendrobium catenatum | reverse complement strand
TACATTTGACTTGCGAATTAGTGGTGGAGTATGCCCTTCTTGGCACCATCCTGATTCACTTTTGCTAGTGGTGGAGTACGCCCTTCGTGGCACCATCCTAGTTTTCCAGTTTCGGTCCTCTCTGTGGAGCAAGTTTTCTCCCCACATGACCATTCTCTAGTGGTGGAGTACACCCTTCGTAGCACCATCCTAGTTTGCCAGTTGATTTGCCTATTTGG
>NW_021480430.1:0-474 GCF_001605985.2 Dendrobium catenatum | reverse complement strand
AATAATGTTTTATGTGCAGAAGTTAAGAGAGATTTTGCCAATCAGTTGTTGAGTTTCTCACATTTCCTCCAACTTCTGTGTTCGTAGTTCTAGGCGATCAAATGTCTTTAGAGTACATTAGCAATTTGTATTCCTCAGCAGAAAGATTAAACTTATAATGCTTTTAAGTCGGAAAAATACAAAAACATTTTGGTGCTTCAAAAAATTGCTTCATACTATGGATGTAGTGACCAAATGTTACAATTGGATGAAATGACATCAACTAAGGGGACCTTTTCTTCTAGTTGTGTAAAATGCAATTTTGATAATGGACCAAATGCTTTTTATTTCTTGAATGAGGGCTGGTTGGTTTTTTCCTCTATAAAAGAAGGTTCGGATACTGGAAGTGAGGGATAAGGGAGAAGTCCTGAGTGACAGAATTTCCGTTCTCTGTTTTCAGGTTGAGAGTGAGGAAGCCGTCCAAAGTGAGGGTTA
>NW_021480429.1:0-342 GCF_001605985.2 Dendrobium catenatum | reverse complement strand
CACCAATAATACCAACAGCAACATGAGGAAGATTGTGCTTGGTTTATTGACCAATTCTCTTCCCTTCACTAGTTCTTCTAGCTACCTCAACCACCACCTTATAAGGGGCCATCCTACTTTTTTTTTGTGTTTTCATTTTCTCTTTCTATGTTTTGCTTATATTACCTTTCCTTTTTTTGTTGTTCCTCTTTTTATTGTGATGTCAAAAGGAGGAGTAGTGTTTGGTTGTAGCTAGTTATAATTTTATTTAGCTATATGATTTTCATTTATTTTTGTTCTATTTTTGTTGCTTTTCCAGTTTGCTTTATTTTATTTAATAATAATACTAATACTAATATTACA
>NW_021480428.1:0-222 GCF_001605985.2 Dendrobium catenatum | reverse complement strand
CGTTACGTGTGTACCAATAACACGCTCGTCGGGGCCCATGCGGGTGTTTGGGGGCATTTCGTAATCATTTATTAAACCTTGTCGACTCCTACTTGCTTAGAAGGATCGGGTTCAAATTTAATAACCCGCGCAGCATCCCTAGACGTTACGTGTGTACCAATAACACGCTCGCCGGAGCCCATGCAGGTGTTTGGGGGCATTTCGTAATCATTTATTGAACCT
>NW_021480427.1:0-328 GCF_001605985.2 Dendrobium catenatum | reverse complement strand
TCAATTGCAATACAAAAAAAGGCTTGTTGATTTTTTATCAATTGAATTTCTTATAGATATCTTTTAAATCTTGGTGATTTGTTTGAATTAATCAATTTTGGTATTATCATCTGCTTTAATCTCTTATACTAAATTTGATATAGGATATTTAAGACTCTAAAATTTACAAAACAAATATTTTGGCCATAAGGTTTCTATTTCTACAATTATAATATGAAAATATATATTTTTCACTTTCCATTTATCTTCGCTTTCATTGATGTGAACTGTGATGCTACGTATTGTTGTGACAGTAAGCTTATACATACTAAATATCTTGCAAACACAT
>NW_021480426.1:0-427 GCF_001605985.2 Dendrobium catenatum | reverse complement strand
AAGTTTTATGCCAAATATGTTAAAGATTGATTAAAATTTATATGCATATAATTACATTGAATAATTTTGAACAAATTATATATGAAAATAATGTATTTAATTGAAAATTACCTAAATTTAGTAAGAATCATAATTATTCAAGAATATAAAGCACACTTATAGAAAAATACCAACTCTACCACAAAATATTTAATGAGATAATAAGGACAAAGGAAAATAATGATACTATTTCTTAATGGTGGCATTTATAACCATCATATTTTTGTACATTTAATTTAAGAAAAAAAAAAAAGGAGAAGGAAAGACAACATATATAATATGCTTAGTTTCTATTATAATTTTGTTACCATTTATTACATGATTTTGTATATATAATTCCTATTACTTTGGTTGGAATTATGGACGGATCCATCCTATACCGAGGGTT
>NW_021480425.1:0-851 GCF_001605985.2 Dendrobium catenatum | reverse complement strand
TGACATACTGATTGATTGAGTTTGATTTATCGGTTCTACTAATGATTTCATCGACTATTGATTTCATCAACTATTGATTTCATCGACTGTTGATTTCCGTACTGCATTGACTACTGATTTGATTTCTGCTGCATAGACTCATTGACTATTGACTGTTATGAATTTGATTGACTGACATGCATATTGATAGCAGTACCGTATTTTGATTTCAGTTGTAGGTAGTAGGTGACCTGTTGGGCTATTTAAGCTCATTATATGTGGTTGACAATTTCAGGTCCGAGCAAGGCAACTAGAATGGAGTTCGATCAGAATGTCAGACGAATCCTTTCACTATGGATTCCTGGGGCGTCACAATTGGTATCAGAGCAAGTGTAGTGAAAGGATTTGATTAATAGTTTGATAGAATGGATATTTTGCATACATGTTGAATGACATGTGATTGAATGCACTGAATGACTGTATGGTTTTCGACGAGTTTTGATTTTGATTTGGATTTGGATCGATTTGTTTTGCGTTGTTTTTGCTTCGTACCTGTAGGGAAATGTCGGGATGACTTTTTTCTAAGGTGGGGAGATTGTGAGATCTCGTTCCCTTACTGTTCCTCTTTGAATTGGATTTTTCTCCCAGGATCGGCCGGGACGATATTGAGATCGTCCAGGCCGATCACTGCATTGAAAACAGCTAATTTGTGGAGTGTTTTCTGGAATGATTTCTGGACTGGATCGTCCAGGCCAATTTTGGATCGTCCTGGGACGATCAGTGCATGACAAAATCCTGAGAGCAAAACTGAAATTATCGGCCAGAGGAATCGTACGGGCCGATTGGATTTTGTTCTGATCGGCCAGGACGAT
>NW_021480424.1:0-445 GCF_001605985.2 Dendrobium catenatum | reverse complement strand
GGTTAGGTGGCATGAAGAAGGTGATACAAATTCCAATATGTTCCATATTTATGCCACGACTAGAAGAAAAGGGAATAGAATAACTCAAATCAAAGATGAGCTAAACAATGTATTTGATGAAGATGAACAAATTGAAAGGGTTTTTACTAGTTTTTTTGGAAAAAAAATGGAAAACAGGGATTGCAAAGTCTCGGATTGGCCTGCAGTTTTTGAATCACAGAAAATTTCCGATGAAGATGTGATGATTCTTACTGCATAATTTTTTATTTTGGTGTTACAAACTCTATTTTTCAGCAAGGAAACAACAAATCTCCTGGGCTAGATGGGGTTACTTACTCATTCTACAAAAGCTATTGGAGCATTGTATGGGATACTCTTTGGAAGGCTGTTAATAGCTTTTTTAAATCTTGTCATATGCATAAGGAGTGGAAGAAGACTTTGATTA
>NW_021480423.1:0-6225 GCF_001605985.2 Dendrobium catenatum | reverse complement strand
CTCCTCCATAGAATTAAAAATAGGAATGTAAATTCCCCAGCTTTGAGTCTATCTTAATATATTCTGTAGTTCAATGCAACAAATCGAGACATGTTCCAGATTCTCAATCTCAAGACAGCCTCTAATACACCGGTCTTCAGTTGTGAGTTTTCTAAATTTCAAAACTCATTAGTAGGTATAGCTGCTTTGCTCATTCTCCACCAAAAAAGTTGTACTCGGGCAGATAATTTCAGATTCTTCAGCCAATTATAAAAGCCATTATCTTCTCCACAATTGATGTGTTTATTGTAGTTTTCAGAGGCACGGGCTGTAATAGTTTTCCCTGATTGAAAACAAATCTCCTCCCTGTAATCTGCCATAGCTTTTGTGTAAATTGGGACTTGTAATATCACACTGATTATTTCCTCAGTAAAATACCGTTGCAGTTTCTCCCTATCCCAGAGTCCATTCTCGGTGATAAAGTGGCACAGCTTAATGCCTTCCAGATCTCCACAATCCGCAGTAATAGGCCAATCATTTAAACATTTGTCTAATAACCAAACATCCGTTAACACATCAATTTTCATCACATTAACCACTCTCCACCTCAAAAGAGGCTTTAAGTATTCAGCTCCTTCATTCAAGATCTTCCAAGCAATTGAGTTGCCCACCCCACAACTCCCTTGCCACCAACTGTCACCATATTTAGCATTCATAACCTGATGTAGTAATGAATTCTAATTTTGAATCAACCTCTAAGTCAGTCTAGATTTGAGAGGACCAGATCTACTAACCGCCAAGTGAAAGTTCAAACCACCTTGAGCTTATGGCTTGCATAAGGTCTTCCAAGCAATGAAGTGCATACCCTTCTTGCCATCTCTTTTATGCCAAATGAAATTCCTACAACATTTATCAATTTCATAAAGAATCTTCTTAGGAACCAAAGAATGGGTGGAAATAAAGATTGGTAAAGTAAGAAGAGATGACTTAGAAAGAGTCATCCTTCCCGCTAGAGACAAGCACTTGCTACCCCAAGAATTCAGTTTCATTAAAACAGAATCCAACAGAAATTTAAAATCAGCATTCAAAGGTCTTCTCAACATAAGTTTGATCCCAAGGTACTGAAATTCATCCACCAATTTAAACTTCAAAATCTCCAGAACATGAATTATGTCCACTCTATTCATCCCTTTGCTGAACAGAATTTGAGACTTGGAAACATTAATTCGTAGTCCAATCCAAGCGCAGAAATCCCTCAATATTTTGTTCATCTTGAAAGCAAGTTGCTTGATAGTTTTAGAGAATAAGAGGATGTCATCAGTAAACAACAAGTGGCTGATCTTGTTCGCTCTGCACTACACCTGAATTCCCAAATCTTGACCCCTTTGTGAAAGAGCCATGGAAAGGAGCTGAGAACAAATGACATATAAGAATGGCGATAGAGGGCAACCTTGCCTAAATCCATTCTCAGCAATAATCCACTTGGAATTTTTACCATTCAAAATGAAAGCAAATCTAGCATTTCTAATACATTCCATAATAAGCATAGTCAACTTCATAGGAAAGCCAAAAATATTTAAAGCTTGAAATAAAGTATCCCAACACATGCTATCATAAGCTTGCTCCATATAAAGTTTCACCGCCATAAACACTTTTTTCCTCTTAGAAATTTTCATCTTGTGGAACACCTCATGAGCAAGAAGAACATGATCGGACATTGATCTACCATGAAGGAAAGCAGCTTGTTCTTCAGTGATACAATTGCCAATAAAATTCTTCATTCTATTAACAATCATGGAGGCCACTAATATGTAAGTAGTTTGACACAAACTTGTAGGCCTAAAGTTGGACGGAATAATAGGATTTTTTACTTTAGGGATGAGAACAAGAAGAGTATCCTTCCACTCATTATGCATGATACCAGTTTTAAAAAATTCATCAATGGCTTTCCAAGTATCATCTCCCACAATCTTCCAATAAAACTTGAAAAAGGAATTAGTAATACCATCAAGTCCAGGGGATTTATTGTTACCTTGTTTGAAGACAACATTGATAAACTCTTCTTTTGTGAATTCCTCATTAAGCAGCTTGGCATTTTCCTTTGATATTCTCAGATTTTCTGGACAATAAGGCCACCCCGTCAGGTTGCAACCTCTAGCTGTCCACTTGTCCTGAAAAAAATTGTAAAAAACATTTTCAATTTGCTCCACATCATCAACAATAATCCCTTGTTTATCTTTGATTTTCCAAATCCTGTTTCCATTCGTTTTAGCCGAAGCATATTGATGAAAAAATCTAGAATTTATATCTCCATCATGATGCCATCAGATCTTAGCCCTTTAATTCCACCAAGTGGCAAGTCTTTTTAAAGTCACATTAAGATCATGGACTTTACTCCTCAAGGTTTCCAATTTATCAGTCGTTAACCCTCCATTTTTGGTTTCTTCAATCTGAAGTTGCAAGATGTCCTGCTTCAATTCTTCTTTATAAGAATTAAGTTCTTTGTATTTGTTCTTATTCCAATAGTAAAGAGCTTTTAAAGATCTTCTCAGCTTCCTTTGGAGGATTTCAGCATTAGTACTAAAATCCATCTTCCTCCAAGCTTTTGAAATGATGTTCCAAGTGGCCGGATAGGATTTCCAAGTATCTTCAAACCTTAAAATAGCAAAATTCTGCTTTTGCGGTTCCACCAAACTGATGGCAATAGGTGCATGATCTGAAGCAACTCTAGGCAACTGGCGTACCTTAGCCATTGGGATGCTTTGAAGAGCTGTAGAATTTAACAAACACCTATCAAGTCTCTCCCAAATTCTGGAAGTTCCCTCTTTATTATTGCACCATGTATAACTTGGACCCACAAATCCAATATCATGAAAATCATTGTTCATTAAGAACATCTTCATATCTTTAGTACCATTAGAAAGATGGAATCTCTTTCCCCCTCTCTTATCCTCCTTAGAGAGGATGTAATTGAAATCACCTCCAATGATCCCTGGATCATCACCAATCATATAATCTTCAACCAGTTGCCAAAGGGACTTACAAGTATAAGCATCATTACTTCCATAGACCGTAGCAATGTTCCATTTAACCATATTGTTTACACTAAGAATTCCCATAACCAGTTGTGAGGAGTGATTCAAAACTTCAAAGGAAGCCGTATCCTTCTTCCACATCACTAGAATTCCACCCGAGATTCCAATAGCTGGATGATGAAAATAATCCCAATCGTTACCCATAATCTGATTAATGTCATTACCATCAAGCGATGACATTTTTGTTTCCGTTAAACCAATGAAAAAACTTTTATTGTCTTTCACAATCTCTCTAAGATATAGGGAGGTCTCCTTTTTTGCCCCCCTACAATTCCAAAAAATAATTGAGGCCATTAAGACATAATAGAGGAATAATCCCCCATTATTTTACTATTTATTTTAATCCCTCTCCTCTTTTTTGTATCAGCTTCCATAGGTCTCAATGATCTCAATTCCTTGGCTAGTTTCACTTTACCAGAATTTGAAATTGAAGTTATTTGATCTTCAAGATCTTGATCAGCAACTGGGACTTCAACTTCCAGGTGAACATCACTTCCATATTGATTCAGAGGTTCTTCCTTCTCCAGCAGCCTTGTCTTTTCTTTCTCATTTAATTCCCCTTCTTCCAGATCTCCTTCCAAAGCTTGGAACTTATTCACCCCAATTGGTATATCCTAAAACCGAATTCCTTCAGGATTCATATTTTCTCCTGAAGTTAAAGACTTGTCCTACTTTCCTTCTATTTATGTAGTTTTAACCAGCTATTCCACAATTTGATTTTGCTTATTTGATTCAACAGGTCTAAAAATCTGTTTATTGAAACTACTAGCTCCACCACCTCTCTTAGTATTTCTGACTCTTCTATCTCTAAATTTAACATGGATCCAAGGTCCATAATCTTCATCCTGTTGCTTTAAACCATCTTCATTTACAGCATCTATCTGTTTCAGAACTTCCACCTATTCTTTTACCATTTTTTCCTTGACCTGAACAACAGCTGCATCATGACAGACATCTTTACTATGTCCAACTTTACCACAGCGATAACAGAGAGAGTTAAGTTTTTCATATTCAACTCGTTGAAAAGTTCTACCATGAATCCCTTCAATCCAAACTCCCCTAGGAAGTTTCTTTTCTAGATCAATTCTAACACAGCAGCGAGCGTACTCTCTTTTGCCCCATTTAAACGAGTTCCCATCAAGCATCATAGGAGTTCCAATCATGGAAGCGATCAGGGAATATTTTCTTCATCCCAGCAACTTAAAGGTAATCCAGGGAACCTATTCCAGACTGGAGAAGATATACCCTTAAGCGAATCAGTAGAGAAAGAAGATGACCATCTATCCATACCAAAAATATGATTTCCTATATACCAGGGACTTTGCTTAAAACTTATTCGATTGATTCCATGGTGGTAAACGAACACAACATCGAATTACATCCCAATGTGGTAATATGAAAGCTACCAAGCTTACCCCATTGTCTTCTGAGTTCCTAACTACAAACAGAGAACGGTCTATTCGATCCCAACACCTTGACAACCAGTGACTTCTTTAAAACTTGAGAATTTGCAACTTCTTTGTCATTATTGAGCTTTACTTCAATTCCATCTTCTGGAAAACAGGTAGAATGACTATCAAAATTCAACTTGATATGCTGTGTTTTTTTCCATGCCTAGTTAAACTTGTTAACTGGTATAGATTCAACATCCCTCTTCATAGCTTCTTCCAAATTTTCTCTATCTTGATCAATCTCCTCCGTAAGATTCTTACAGACCTGATCTTGTTTCTCTTGTTCATTCAACTCCATACATTGCTTAACTTCCAGAACAACATCAGACGACACAGCCTGCTCTATAACAACAGTAGTGATCAGAATTGTCTTCCCTCCATTATTCTAATCAATGAGAATTCCTTTGCCCTTCCCTTCAACAATTAGTTCAAATCTCTTCGGAGGCCTAAAGCCTTCTCTAATCACCAAATTGGAAGAAACCCTGAACGGTTCTTGATCCATCAAAACATTATGATTCTTTACGGAACTTTGATCATCAGCTCTAAGAGGAACATTGCGATTGATATCAATCGGAGGATTACCGCCGGCGAACAGCTGCTGGAGGTCCGGAACCACCATCCTCACCAAGACGACTCAATCACAATCAACCGCAAAATTCAAAAAATCAAAAACCACGAATAGTTTCTCTCTCTAAAAAACTCATAGTTTCTCTCTCTAGAGTACCACAGAGACACACCTTTTTTTCACAAGAAATCTAGAAGGAAGAAAAAAAAGAGTGAAGTAATCTCAAATCACTAGTAGGAAATCTTACCTTTGAACACCAAGCAAAGCCTTCATGCTCCTGTGGAAGAAATCCTTCTTTGAATGCTCTCTCTCACTCTCTCCTTAAGTCTTCTTTCAATAGGCACGAAGATCAATGATCAAAAAGATTTTGTGGCAGTCTAATTTGAACTATATATAGGAAAGATAAGAAAAACTGCCAAAAAACTGCAAATTTTCAATTCTGTACGCAGTGGAT
Source organism: Dendrobium catenatum (assembly GCF_001605985.2). Classification (NCBI taxonomy): domain Eukaryota; kingdom Viridiplantae; phylum Streptophyta; class Magnoliopsida; order Asparagales; family Orchidaceae; genus Dendrobium; species Dendrobium catenatum. The sequence continues at coordinate 681 of NW_021480423.1, read as the reverse complement.
CGTCCCGTACAATCGTGGATCGTCCCGGACAATTTTACTTAAAGTGTCAGAAATGATCCTAAAGTATATTGGTACGAACTATGTTCGTACACTATCATCGTCCTGTACGAACTAGGTTCATCCAGTACGAAACGGTTATTCCATAGGTCGGTTTCTAAATCCCTGCAGGACGTAAACAACTGTGGTAATCAGTTCGGTTCATCCTGGGACGAACAAGTTTCGTCCTGGCGATTTTATAAAGAGAGTTTCATCCAGAAATGAAGGTTTAATTTCGTCCTGAATGATTTTAAACAGAGAGTTTCGTCCAGAGACGAACCATGTATTTTTTTTGGACGAACAGTGCAACGTGAGAATCCAGAGGTATTCGTCCCAGGACGAATATTAAATTCATCCTGGACTATTAGGACTTAGAAAAGTTTTCTCACTGCCTATTCGATGCATTGCTCTTTCGAGGGGTTAATTGACATGATCATCCCGTACGAACTAGGTTTGTCCCATACGATCAGTTCACAAAAGTTATTCCCCCATATGTGTTGTGAATATTCACTCAATTATAATCACTCCCTCTCAATTCAAAAACTTTTTTAAAACTTGTAATTGACAAATGATTGGATGCTGAATTTGATTTGAAGTCTTCATAGTTTTGAGTTGATTTTCCTGAAATGTTAGTACACACTAGAG
>NW_021480422.1:0-350 GCF_001605985.2 Dendrobium catenatum | reverse complement strand
TAATTTATTAATTATATTATTAAAACATAAAGAGATATTTAAATGAGAAAATTTTAAATATTTTGGATTTAGTTTATAGAAAAAAATATAAATCAGATAAGAATGAGAAGTATTGTTGTGTCTTGGAGTATTCGCGGCGATAGAGAAATATAGAATTTAACATCTTAACGTTGTACAAAAATCTGGCACGCAATCAGATAAGAGAGAATGCATAGCATTTATGAGACACCAAGATTTTTATGTGGAAAACCCCTGAAAAGGGGGAAAAATCACGGGGTCTAGCCCAGTTTGAATGAATCCACTAGTATTGCAGTTGATTACAAATGAGGCCCTTCCTTGGAGGGAAGGCC
>NW_021480421.1:0-246 GCF_001605985.2 Dendrobium catenatum | reverse complement strand
AAGGCAGCCGTCATTAACAGATCATCCTGGATGATATGTGTATTGGCCAGGACGATAAGCTCAAAACAGAAAAAAATTGCCACCATAAACAATTAAGGTATTATGTACTTTTTGGTAATCAGCCAGGACGATCTTGGATCGACCTGGACGATATTCACAAATTATGTCTTAATTGATCAGACAATCAAGGAAGTAATTAAGGATAATTGATACGATTATATCGTCCTAGACGATCTCAAGATAGGC
>NW_021480420.1:0-219 GCF_001605985.2 Dendrobium catenatum | reverse complement strand
ATGCCAAATGTCTAAATAGTTTCTTTTGTGCTTTAAACTCTGAAGACTACATGCGGGTTTCTACTTGTAAAAGTGGAAAGGACATATGGGATAGACTTTGTATAACTTACTTTGTATAACTTATGAAGGGACAAATGAGGTTAAGCAATCAAGACTCAATATTTTGTTACATGACTATGAAATGTTTTGCATGAAACCTAATGAATCTATCTCTGACAT
>NW_021480419.1:0-452 GCF_001605985.2 Dendrobium catenatum | reverse complement strand
AATCACATGATCAATTTAGGCAAGATTATCATAAATCATCCAGAATGATTCATATCGTCATGTACAATTATAACAAAATTTAAATATTAAATATTATCTAAATTGTAATTTGGCGATTATTTTTCATAATCATAATTGATCATCTAATATGATAGAAATCGTACAGTATGATTAGTTTAATCACTTTTAATTAACAGAGGTTCCCTAATATTAGTGTAGAAGCATCACTATAATTAATGATGACATACAAGAAAGTAAAACTTAAAATATATAGAAACACAACTCAAAAGGCACTAATATTTATATAAGCTTATCTGCTTATGTAAGTGAGAAAGGTGAGCGGATTTGTGAATGTTCATGAAGGTTGTTAAACCTTTAAGAACAAGCCCAATGCTAACCAAGAAGGAGAGAGAGAGAGAGAGAGAGAGAGAGAGAGAGAGAGAGAATTGATA
>NW_021480418.1:0-742 GCF_001605985.2 Dendrobium catenatum | reverse complement strand
AGTTTTGGAATGTTTCAAATTCTTTTTAAATATTCATTTTAAAAAAATGATATACTCTAGAACTACTAAAATATTCAAATACTGAAAAATAAACTCATCCATATTATTTCTTTTATTTCATCAAAATGCACAAACTATAGTACATAGATATAAATAGACGCTGCATAATTGAATAATAAACTAGTCATAACTTTATAAAAATCAAAACAGAGAAATACTTATAAACTTAGATTTGTTCCTAAATTGTTAATCAACAAGTTCCTTCTCTTTCCCACATCCTAGAACTAGAAGCAAAACTACAGTGAATTACAATAACTTAGCAGGGCATATAAACTGATATAAATTTTTAAATTCTTTTATTAAATATTTTTAAAATGTTTAAAAGTAATTAAATGTTATATAATAAATCATTGTACTAAGCATAGTAATTATTCAAATATTCAAATAAAAATATTGAGTAATTAATTAAGCTGAAATTCATATCACAGAACAGTAAACTGAAATTCATATCACATAATTGTTCATATCAATTTTCCTTTTTCTCGGACCCAGACAGAATCTCAAAGGATTCTAGCCCCATACATCTCTCTCTTTTGTGCTTATAACATCAGAAAATGTTCATAGGCACTAGAACATGTATTATAAGCACTAGAATATTTTTTGACATATAGAATCTCAAAGAATTTTTGCCTCTTATATCTCCCAGCAGCCATAATTCAATCATATATGCACATTATTTCAT
>NW_021480417.1:0-635 GCF_001605985.2 Dendrobium catenatum | reverse complement strand
TTTTAAATATTTTTGGGATTTTGTGGAGTTTCGAGTTTTTTTGGGTGGAGCTTGGATTTTGATGGGCATTTGGATGTTTGGAAGTGTTTGGAATGGACCCCTCCGGTTGAGATCTTCAATCAACTCGGCCATCATCGGGGTGTCAGGGGTCATTTCTCTTTATGGATTGAATCTTGTCAACTCGGAGAGCTATTGACCGAGGATTGGGGTTCTCGTAGGCTTCGTGCCCTTATTAATGAATTCATATTGTTGTAGACCTTGAAGGTCTAATATGAATATTTTAAAGCAAATATATTGGTCGCCACAACTATGTGCATAGTGCACGTGTAGGGGTACTTTGAAATAATTGTAGATGCTTTCTGTCTGCTTGTACGAATGTTGCAAATCTGGTGGCGTGGCGTTTTGGTGTTGACTTCCCCCTTCTCATTCACCGGGGAAGGATTTACTGAACTTTGGAGTCAATGACTGCTGATTTGGAAAGAAACTCCTTTCAGGATCTTTGGTGTAGTAAACTTATTATTTCCGGTATTTGTGGATGTCGGGATTGTTTTCTTCTCGAGTATAGGATCAAGAAGATGCATTGGAACACCAAGAAGTCTAGTTCTGATTTATTCAAAACACTTCTTTTCTTCTTC
>NW_021480416.1:0-246 GCF_001605985.2 Dendrobium catenatum | reverse complement strand
GTCTATTGTATTTGGTGCGTGTCCTGATGCTTTGTAACTTAGAAGATTTTCTAACTGTTCCCTAGAGTTTACTGTTTTTGGTAACATCGTTCGGGACGATATTTTTATCGGCCTGGATGATCTGTTCAAAATCAGAAATCCTAATTAGGGCATCCTCATTAAAGCAGCCGTTATTAAGCAAAACACATCGTCTTGGATGATTTTGTATCAGTCAGGACGATAGGCTCAATTCAGAAAAACTTTGCC
>NW_021480415.1:0-851 GCF_001605985.2 Dendrobium catenatum | reverse complement strand
TTATACGACCTTTTTGTAAAGAAATTTCCTGTGTGCTGATTCGAATGTTGTAGTTATATTTTTCTTGTAGCTTGATGTTTGACTTAGCACTGGGTCCAAAATCTCTTTGCCCAATCATTAGTAGTATGTATAGTTACTTTTTTTTGTAGTAGCTCGATATATTATTTGGATTGGGTCCAAAATCAATCTTTTCAATCTTTAGTAATATGTACAGTTACTTCTTTTAGTAACTTAATGTATTATTTAGATTGGGTCTGAAAAATTTTAAATTTTCAAAATTTTAAACTTTTCCGTGTCCTAGCTAACAAGTTGCAGTTATATATTTTTATAACTCGACATGTAGTAGGACAAATCTTAAGAAAATTTGAGCTTTTAAATCAAAGTTTTCTCCTTATCTAAACAAGAATATTACAATTTTATATTTTTATAGCTTAATATGTTTGGTAGGACAGGGTCCAAAAGCTCAAACCTTCAAATCAAAATTTTCTGGTTGTCCTAATAACATATTGTAGTTACATGTCCTTTGTAGCTTAATATTTTTGTTAAGATAGGGTTCATAATCTAATATATGCAAGATTCTCAAGATTAAATTCGATTTAAATTGAGAAAAGTTTGAAGGTTCGAATAGAAGTTAAGCTTATAAAAATAATTTTTGCTAGAGAAAATAACAGGTTGATTTCTTTTAAAAGAAGTTTGCCTCTATCTTCCTTAAATTGTAATTAAAACTTCATTGTGGTTGACTCCTCTAAACACTTAAAGAATAAGACCTATGGTTTTCAAAGCTAAAATGAAAAGTATGTTCCCTCCCTCCCTTCACTTGGGTGGATTAAGGCTTTAGATGAAGATATATT
>NW_021480414.1:0-334 GCF_001605985.2 Dendrobium catenatum | reverse complement strand
AGAGAGTGAGTGAGTGAGGGCAGAAAGAGAGAGAGAGATTGAAGAGGGAGTGAGCGAGAGAGAGAGAGAGAGAGAGAGAGAGAGAGAGAGAGAGAGAGAGAGAGAGAGAGAAGGAGAGTAAGAGTGAATGAGAGAGTGAGAGGGAGAGAGTGAGTGAGAGAGAGAGAGATAGAAAGAGAGAGAGAGCGGGAGAGAGAGAGAGAGCAGGAGAGAGAGAGAGTGCTGGTGAGATAGATAGATAGAGAGAGTGAGTGAGGGGAGAGAGAGAGAGAGCAAGAAGCAGAGAGGGGGAGAGAGAGGGAGCTAAATGGAGAGGAGAGGAGAGAGAGAGAGA
>NW_021480413.1:0-205 GCF_001605985.2 Dendrobium catenatum | reverse complement strand
TATATTATACGTATTTTTTTTTTATAAATAATTTTAAACAATTAATTAAAATTTTCTAATTTAAAAAGGATGAAAAAATTAATTTAAAATCAAATTTATCAAATAAAATGACATCGGTGGTTGAGTGGGCTATGTGGCATGCGGCAATTGGTCAGTTTAAACCACGAACACGGTCAATCATTGATAATAATTACATCACCGTGCA
>NW_021480412.1:0-359 GCF_001605985.2 Dendrobium catenatum | reverse complement strand
GAATACATTGCATTAGGAAGTTGTGTGGCACAAGTACATTATTTAAAACAACAGTTGATTGATTTAGGATTAACTATAAGCACTATTCCAATTTATTTTGATAATACTAGTGTTATTTGCATTTCCAAAATCATATTCAACATTCAAGAACCAAACACATTGACATAAGACATCATTTCATAAGCGATCATGTATCCAAGGGAGAAATTAAACTTACCCATGTTTCAACTGAAAATTAACTTGCAGAGATTTTTACAAAACCTTTAGCCTTTGATACTTTTAGTACATTAAGAATAAGGCTTGGTGTAATTGATTAAAATGATTAAATAAAAATGTTTCTGCAACATTGATGTTTCTGT
>NW_021480411.1:0-258 GCF_001605985.2 Dendrobium catenatum | reverse complement strand
TTTGAAATCATTTTGACTCAATTCCAACCTTAGATCAGCTTGGTTGATCAAGTCAACCTAAGTTGACCAAATAACCCTTGAAGGGTTAAATGGGTCAAATCAACTCATATGATTAAATCAAATCAATTGAACTCTCAAATCCATATCAAAAGATATCCCAATCATGGTTTAAATATTTCTAATTTTTTATTTTGGCTTAAACGTTACTTAGCTTGATTAAGTCACTAAGTTAAACTTTGTCAAAACCTCTTTCCATAC
>NW_021480410.1:0-228 GCF_001605985.2 Dendrobium catenatum | reverse complement strand
ATATATATATATATATAAGAAAACAAATTAATGAAGTCTAAGCACCGTAGCATGTTCCTAGGTTGTTTTGTATTGTTCTATAGCGGGGAGCTCAAGCTCGTAGGTTTTATTTTATTTCGATTTTGTAGCTCTTTGAGCGGTAGTGAGATTGAGTTCCCCTTAAGAACCTTGTTATTTTTCCCTTTTATTAACGCGTAGGCCCCTCTCGTGGGTTTAAACAAAAAAAAA
>NW_021480409.1:0-1237 GCF_001605985.2 Dendrobium catenatum | reverse complement strand
ATATTTAATTTTACAATAATATTAAAGATAAATAATGAAACAATTTATATTATAATAATAAATTATTTAACAAAAAACATGACAATATGGTTACTATATGGAACCATTTGACATAAAGATTAATTTTCTTTTCTTTATTTGTAAATAATGAATAAAGAAAAACATCATAGAAACTATTACTTGTTTCACAAATAATGTATAGAAAATCTAAACTTATTAAATTATTCAGTCTTACTTGATTTCAAAATACGTAAGTGAGGTTATCTATGCATATGTTGTTTTATACTTTTATGTTATGTTATAAATTTACATATCACTTATAACTAATCCTTTCAATAATAGAACATAAAATAGAACATTTTACCCTTTATCGTATAGACTGCAATATGGAACCTTGCATGTTAGGATGAAAGCCCACACATCCCTGCAGAGAAAGGAGAGAAAGAGAATACATCATACGGTGCACTAATAAAATCAGAAAAAAAAAACTAGCTTAAAAAAAAGGATAATAACCAATGAAAAACCTGTATGACCAATCAAGGATGGGATTCACCCTCATAAAAGGAGGCCATCCAGTTGAACTTGGAGAAAACTGTTCTTGACCAATCTGCAGGTACAGCAAGTTTCATAAATTATAATACAAGCATGTGAATATAACTCTAAAAAAATACATCTCCCATTATAAGTATCAGCCTCCTAATGTATGTAATATGGTAAAAAGAGAGAATAACATACAGCATTTGGATCGCCAATTCGGGTTCCCAGGAAAATAGCTTTTGTAGGTTTTTCCTTAAGCAAAGTCTCTAGACCAGACTTAAAATCAAGGCGAATAATATCCAGTTGTAAATCATAACTGTCAAAAATAACTGAAACATCAAATATAGATATATAGATAAAGATAAAGCAAGAAATACAAACAAACAGAGATAGCTATATCATGAGTAAAATCACTCCAAGAGAATTAAAACATTAATTGGAATTAAAACACTAAATAATATGGGAAAGAGAATTACTACCTAGCAGCTGTCTCATAAGTGAATGAATTAATTTCAGGAAACGCACTAGAGGTCTCAAAGTAGATTGTTCGTATTGGACACTTTAGTACAGAGTCCATGTTTCCATTGAAACTACCCATTTCCTCTTTATACAAAAAATATCCAGCACGAAGTAAATGCAGCAAAACCTGCAGGCCCCATTTCATGGTCAGTAATTCAGTTCATAGATATATATATATATA
>NW_021480408.1:0-224 GCF_001605985.2 Dendrobium catenatum | reverse complement strand
GAAATTTGAAATATTTAGAGTTAACCCCTCCGTTTGAGATTTACATTCAACACAGTCATTATTGGGGTATGTGAGGTTACTTCTATTTATGGATTGAACCTTTTCAACTCTATTGAGTTGTCGATATAGGATTAGGTTTCATAGGTTTTAGACCTTCAATGGTGAATTTATTTTGTTGAAGGCCTTAAAGGCCTTGAAGGCCTAATATGAATATACTAAAATAA
>NW_021480407.1:0-623 GCF_001605985.2 Dendrobium catenatum | reverse complement strand
AATGAGCGAATTTAGAACCTGACCAATAGATTGATTATTAGAAAGGTGAAATTTAAACTTTGATTGGAAGATCGATTTCCAAACAAAGCTGATACCCAGACGAGAGATCGATTCTCATATGAGTGGATTTAAAAACAAACTATTTGAATTTTATTTTTGGATCAGTTTGCTGACTTTGTCGCTGATCGTAAGCCTTAATCTTTTTATCTTTAATTGAGCCTACAATGCTTCTCTTTCAAACCTTCAAGCTCTTCTAACTTTAATTTAAAATTCAGTTCTGGGATAAGCTTGGATCTTTTTATCTTTATATATAACTTGATGTTCAATTGAGCCTGCAGATGCTTCTCTTTCAAACCTTCAAGTTCTTCTGATCTTAAATTTAAAATTCAGTTCTGGGATAAGATTGTAGTTTACTTCAACTTGGAGTGAAAGTAGCTGCACTTTTAAAAGGATAACAGCCTCTTAACAGGAACTCTGATTTGGGTATAGGATCTCTTCTGATGCCCAGAAGATTTCTCACCTCCTTTTTGCAGATGATATTTTAATGTTTCTTGAAGCTAAATGGAATGTCATGAAGAAGGTTAGAGAGACAATGAGGGACTACTGTAATTGGACCGGTCAAA
>NW_021480406.1:0-254 GCF_001605985.2 Dendrobium catenatum | reverse complement strand
CCAAGAAGGTGGAGGCTGCTCTATATTTGAAGGAAGTAATTAAAGACCACCAAGTTTTTTTTGTTGGATTGATGGAGACTAAATTTAACTCATTGGAGAATTCTCAAATCAGCAAATTGCTGGGAAACAATTGGGATTATTTTCTAGTTCCATCAGAAGGTTTATCTGGAGGACTGACAGTTCTATGGAGAAAGGATCTGGCATCGTTCATAGTGGATGAAGTGTCTTCTCAATTGATAGTGGGTAAGCTACAG
>NW_021480405.1:0-266 GCF_001605985.2 Dendrobium catenatum | reverse complement strand
TTCTACTTTTCCACGATAGAAACACAATAATACAATAAGTTTAACCATCATACCTTTCCTGGAAACATTGGATTCCAGCCAACTAATACATTGTTCACTGGAATTGAACAATGGAAAACTGAAACCCCAATGGTTTACAGCAACCACAAAATATGATCCACATCTTCAATAGTTTCACAACCTCTTGGACAGTTAGTATTTTGAAAAAGCCTTCTATAACATAAAAAATGCATAGAAGGAATAGCATTCCTCTTCAATCTACACCA
>NW_021480404.1:0-809 GCF_001605985.2 Dendrobium catenatum | reverse complement strand
TCAGGAGAATCTGAGATATAAAGAAGAACCCGAGTTAATTCTAGCTTACGATGTTCGTAAGTTGAGAAGTAAACAGATTCCGATGGTTAAGGTGCAGTGGAAGTACCGAACTGCACGAGAAGCGACTTGGAAGAAGGAATCAGACATGAGGAAGTCGTATTCGTATTTGTTTTGACTGAGTTTTGATTGGACAATGTCGAGGACGACATTTTTTTTGAAGTTGGAGGAGATTGTAACATCAGTTTGCTCCAGGATTTTCTGGCCCGGGACGATCAGAGCAATGCACAAGATAGAGAATAGGGGTTTTTATCGTCCAAGAAAACTAATTATCGTCCTGAGAAATTATCCCAGGACGATGTGATTTTGTTCAGATCGTCCAGGACGATCGTGCGATCGGCCAGGCCGATTAGAAGGTTATTTAATGAAAATCAGCTCGTTTTGAAGAGAGAGAAAATCAAAATAAAATATCTAAAATTTCTGAGGAGAGAGAAAGTCAAGAGAAAAGATGAAAAAGTTGATTTTTGGGCAACGCCGGGCCGTTTTCGTCCGTCGAGACAGTTCAAGAAATTGGTGTACGCAAGGTAAGACACATTCCGCCTTTCTCAATTTTCAGAACGGTAAAGTTTGAACGATTTTTCTGTCCGGATATCGTTTTCGTTAGCGAATTTTGTCCGTATTTTTTGATTGGTTCAGTTTTTACCGCATAACTTTTGGTATGTTTCTGAAGTGCCGAGTGCGCACATTTTGATTATTTTCTGAAGAATTTTGACCTGATAGTTTTGATTCGGCGGTGTTTTCTTTTGACTGTA
>NW_021480403.1:0-580 GCF_001605985.2 Dendrobium catenatum | reverse complement strand
GAAGTCACATAGGAGCCACAACTACAAAAGAGAAGACGGAAGGCCCCAATTAGATATACTCCAGGGATTGGGGCTTTACCCTGGCATCGTTAGTTTGAGCTTTGACTTGTATTATTGTCATGATCTTTGAGATTTAGCTTTAAGTTATAAACTTTAATTCATATTATTAGCTTTTGTTATTAAATTTTCTCTACTTTTTCTAATTTTTATTAAAATAAATTATTTTATTTATTTTTTTGCTTCATATATTAGCGTTATATAAGAAAGATGAACTCATTTTAAGTTTGTGTAAATCTATCATTTCAGCTATATTACTCAATAATGTACTCCCTCATTTTGGATGCTAGCATAAGTGTCCTAACCAAATAAATGATTAGAGAGAGAAGTAACCGCTTGCGTGAAAGTTTATCTTTTCCTACATATGAGGTCCTTGAAGATAGGGTGTCATCAAAAGAACCATTCATGTGTATTATGAATACTTAGGATAAAGACGAGGATTGCTTACTATGGCACAAACATGACTAAGTGAAGGAAATTAAGAAATATAGAGCTGGCCCTGAACTTCAAGAGGTGAGTTTGA
>NW_021480402.1:0-253 GCF_001605985.2 Dendrobium catenatum | reverse complement strand
TTAAAAATTTGAAACCCTTAAGATTAACTCTAATTTTTAAAGTCAATTTTTGACCCCTTAGTTAGCGTATCCGAATACCCTTTAAAACCCATTGACCCTTTCAATTCAAGAATTTTCTTAATAGGCTAATAAAATTCTCAACTAACCCGTTAAAATCAGTAACCAACTCTCTTTAATATCAAGCCACTCTTTTAATTCAAACCAATTTAAATCAAATTAATCAACCCCGATTGCTACTGGTAACCCAGGCCTA
>NW_021480401.1:0-230 GCF_001605985.2 Dendrobium catenatum | reverse complement strand
ACAATCGTGATCTTCAATCCAACCACACCAAGAAAGGAGTGTATGGGTTTTAGAAAGGCAAGTATGGGTTTTCAGACATACCTGTTTTGAAATGCATAGTTTTTCCCCACAGGCACTGAAGCCCATACACGAGTACTTAAAATTATCCCTGTTAAGCTATGAAAATGGTGTACAAGGCCTACCCATTTCACCACAAGTGACGCACCGGGTCGAGGTGCGAGCGACGACGT
>NW_021480400.1:0-201 GCF_001605985.2 Dendrobium catenatum | reverse complement strand
TGTATGAGGTTTGTGACGCACTAATTCCAATCTCAGTTTATAAATATGGGGTCGAGTGGTGAGATCAGTTTATGCTATTTTATATACTCAATTTTATTTTATAAAAATCTTAAATGTTTCTCACTCTATAGTTCATTCTTTCTCTCTTTATTTATCTACTTATTTTTCTTAGTATTCATAATATAGTTTGGTGTGATTTAT
>NW_021480399.1:0-948 GCF_001605985.2 Dendrobium catenatum | reverse complement strand
TTATATTCACATGCTTCTTAATTTAGGGAGATTCAAGGAGAAATTTAGGAATGTCAATTTTATTCAAATAATAATTATTTTGTCAACATCAAAAAGAGAGAGATTGTTGAGATAATTGATATACATGTTTGATATTCTTGCAACTTATTTGTTTTTTATGATTCCAAATATTACTATTTTAATTATTATTTCTCCTAACATATTTTTGAGAATTGTTTTTGCTCTTGTGTGTACTATCATTTCAGGGAAATTATACCCGGATTATTGAAGACTTCAAATCAGATCAATTTAGAACTTATTATAATTAAAGTCTATATTTTCCATTTTATTGAGTCTGAGTGAGTGTGACTGTAATTGAGTAATTGAGCACACACATCGGGGGAGAGTTTTAAAATCCATATTTTTAAATTGATTGTACTGTACGATATAACTTTGTATGGGACGGTCTAGTCAGTTATTTTCCCCAACGAGCATTTGAACGAACAGGAATGTAAATTTTTTTTTAAGTATAGATCATATGGATGATATTTAATTTCATAAAGGGACGAACGCCTCTATTTTTTTCTCAGATGAAGATCATACGGATGATATTTTATGATAATCCCAGGACAAACATCTCTATTCTATCCTCAGACGAAGTTCATATTTATAATATTTTATGATCATCCCAGGATGAACCTCTTTGTTCTGCCCTCAAACAAAGATCATATGAATGATATTTATGATCATCCCAGGATGAACATCTCTATTTTGTCCTTAGATGAAGATCGTACGGACTATATTAATGATCATCATAGGACTAACGTATCAATTATATTTTTCATTCATTTCATCCTGTTGTTTTATACAAATGAACTTTGAAATTTTTTTGTTCGTACCAGTCAAACTTGGTTCCTACCAAATGATGATCATGTTAAGATAGTTGCTATTTGCATGCTTTACATTTTT
>NW_021480398.1:0-1399 GCF_001605985.2 Dendrobium catenatum | reverse complement strand
ATTTTATATAGTTATTGATGGACTGTTTAATTGAAGTTTTTAGATAACTCTGGTAAATTATTTGAGTAATTGTTTGACATTCTTTCCAAGTTAGATCTTGGGGCGTGACACTTGGACTCCGACGCATCATCCCACCTCACTGCGGATGCTACACATCTTCAGCATTCGGTCCCTTACGCCGGTTACAACTCGGTGTCCATTGCCAACGGGAGCAATCTCTCTATTCAGAACTCGGGTCAAGGCATTTTGCCTCTACCCGAGCATACTCGTAAGCTCTATCTACGAAAAATTCTACATGTTCCGCATTTAAAACATAATCTCCTCTCTGTTTCCTGTCTTACTTCTGATAACAACGTGTCGATTTCCTTTACCGCTAACGAATTTGTTATAAAGAGTCTTCAGGACAACTAGGTGCTTCTCCGGGGACCCAAACACAATGGGTTGTACCACATCAGGCTCCCTATCAAGCATAACGAAGCGGCACTGACATCAAATTTGCGTTCCAAGAACCTATGGCACGAACGCCTCGGCCATCCTCACAGTCGCAAGATTAGCATTCTTGCGAAAACCATTCCAGACGTAGCAAATTTTTCTACTAACATCATTTGCATTTCTTGTAATACATCTAAACTGCACAAACAGCCTTTCTCTGTTAGCAATTCAATTTGTAATAAGCCCTTCCAAATTGTCCACTCGGACATTTGGGGGCCTGCTCCTTGTTCTTCTAAATTCGGTTACCGATATTACGTTACTTTCATCGATGATTGTACTAGATTCACGTGATTATACCTGCTTAACTCCAAAGATGAAGTGTTCAGTAAGTTTAAATTGTTTTGCAATTTAATCAATAACAAGTTCAAAACTAAGATTCAGATCCTCCGCTCCGATGGTGGCGGAGAGTACACGAGCACTATCTTTCGAAATTACTTGGCCGCAAATGGGATAACACACCAAATGAGCTGCCCTCATACCCCGGAGCAGAACGGTATTGCCGAGAGGAAACATCGTCACATAATAGAAATGACGCGGACACTCCTTCACAATGCCAATCTTCCTCTTTCGTTCTGGGCCGAAGCTACCACAACAACCGTTTACCTTATAAATCGGCTACCTTCATCGGTCATTCACAATCAAACTCCATACCATAAACTGAACGGAAGTCATGCATCCTATTCACACCTTCGAATTTTCGGATGTGTATGTTTTCCCTAGACCAAGCCGTATGCCCCTAACAAACTGTTGCCTCGATCTCAAGAATGCGTGTTCATTGGTTATTCTACAAAACATAAAGGCTACAGGTGTTACAACATTCAACAAGATCGCGTATATATTTTGCGAAATGTCATATTTTTCGAAAACCATTTTCCTTACAAAATCTCTCAGACAACCGTGGATACGC
>NW_021480397.1:0-230 GCF_001605985.2 Dendrobium catenatum | reverse complement strand
AATTTGCATCTTAACCAACGGTATTAGAGTTGAGAGGCATTTGCTATAGATTGTTATCATAAATAGAAATTGATATAACTTAGTCAACCAAGATGATTAAATACAAATTGATTATTTATTATATGTTTAGATTGAGATTCAACAAAACAATAAATATTACATTTGAATTATACAAAAAATATATATATAGCAAAGTTTAATAAGAGAATTTTGTAATATAAAATGTTTGT
>NW_021480396.1:0-259 GCF_001605985.2 Dendrobium catenatum | reverse complement strand
TGCTGTTAGACCGGTCCAGTGGACCGGTCCAGCCGGTCAAGGCGGGACCGGCCAAGTAGCGAAACAGGCGATCTGTTCGCCTGGGCTGAGGCCGCGCGCACCGCGTGCTTTGCGGGAGCCGAATAGGAACCCTTTTTGGGGAAATTAAGAGGGGAATTTGAATGTGGGACTGTTTAGGGATTTCCTTTTGATTGATATGCATTAAATAGTAGATTTTCCTAAGGTTTGAGGATCTTGAATTTGGCTGAAATTTGAGATC
>NW_021480395.1:0-351 GCF_001605985.2 Dendrobium catenatum | reverse complement strand
TATTATGAATAGTTCTATTTCTTTTGGTGGTAAAGTTGTTGTATTTGTAAGTGACTTCTGACAAGTATTACTAGTTGTAAGACGTGTATCAAGATCAGAAACTTTTTACTATAACATGGTTAAGTCATACTTATCTTAAAAAATGGATGTTTTAAAGTTAAAAGAAAATATGCGGGTAAGAACAGATCATTTATTTAGTGATTTTATTCTTTGAATTATAAATGGAGATGAAGAGGAATTTGAAGATGAATTGGTGCATATTCCAAATGAAATAGTGATAGAATATTCAAATAATGCTTTGATAATCACTTTAAAAGCTTAAAAAGATTCATTAATACGTACTATTTTTTC
>NW_021480394.1:0-478 GCF_001605985.2 Dendrobium catenatum | reverse complement strand
TCAAGTTCTAATGAGAATCCAGGTTCATGTTCATACTTGTTTCAATTAGAATTGAATTCATTTGGGTTCAAGTTCAATTAAGTCATTTGTTGCACTCTCAAGTTCTCGACATTCGAAGAAGTCCAAGTTCATCATTTTTTGTTCAAGTCCTTGGATATTCAATCCAAATTTCGGTAGCCTCCCGGCGTCTCCCCCGTTTAGGGGAAAAACCAAGAGGCAACCTTCCCCTCGACGCTACGTGAGCGCTTCAGGTAGGTGTTAAGAATGACACCGCGGTCGCATATGAAAATTTTTTATCCCCGCCTGCTACGTGAGCCTTTAGGGGTTTTTATGTTTGTTGATTATAAGAAGAAAACATGTTAGAAATAACACAAATTTCCCCCCTCTACACCACGTGGGCGTTCGGGGGTACTTATATAAAAATAAAAATAAAAAACACATTTTTTTATCCCCTTCGCCGCAAGCGTCGCACCGGTTT
>NW_021480393.1:0-255 GCF_001605985.2 Dendrobium catenatum | reverse complement strand
ACTGTATCTGGAATTTCTTCCACCAAGCCGTAAGACTTCCACTAGTTGATTAACAGCACCAAATGCAGATTCATGCCGTCTTATCTCAGCACTGTTGAATAGCATCCCCAACAATTCTGTTGCAGCCTCTTCTGTAGTATCTTGCGGCCCAAGAGAAAGGTACTTTGTAAGTGCCTCAAGTGCCCCTGCTTCTACCATTACAAGCTTATTTGGAGAGAAATCTTCAGCAAGTTGATTCAAGAGGCCCAATGCAAG
>NW_021480392.1:0-267 GCF_001605985.2 Dendrobium catenatum | reverse complement strand
ACCTCCTTCCTATGTCTATGCCTAGTACTAACACCTTTAGATGGTTCTTCTAAGATTAGATCTTTAAGATGACTAAAAGAATATCTCCATTCTCTAGGAAAATACTCCTAAGGTTCTATTCTATCTCCTATAACAATGGCTTTAACCCCTTAAATGACCTCTACTTCTTCTTCTTCTTCTTCTTCAGGTTGAGATTTAGAGGTCCTATCTGATTCATCAAACATAACATCAGTAGACTCTTCTACTACTACGGTCCTCTTATTAAAG
>NW_021480391.1:0-294 GCF_001605985.2 Dendrobium catenatum | reverse complement strand
GTATTGGTAAACATCCTACTGTGTGTTTTTATAATAAAGATGACTCCAAGGTTTGTAAATGGCTCTGTAGAATCAAGTGGAGAGCTGAGCCTAAGGTTAAATAAAGCCTTAGTAGAGCAAACCTCTTCTTTTTGTAGGACCATTGGCAAGGAGGTTAGTCTATTGATTTTATTCTTAGTACTTTTACCAATAATGTATTTAAGGTGGAGTATTTTATCACAGATAATATTTGGGACTATAATAAACATGATGATATGTTTTCATGTAGATGTTATTTCTAGAATTTTTAATCTG
>NW_021480390.1:0-209 GCF_001605985.2 Dendrobium catenatum | reverse complement strand
AGTATAAGTGTGTGATTTTGAAAAGTAAACTTGTGTGCATTAAAAAGTGAAATTTGTGTGATTTGGAAAGGTAAAAGATTTATGTTTTGAAAGGTAAAGTATTTGTTTTCTCAAATTTGTGCGAGTTTTGGAAGAGTAAAACTATATGTTATGGAAATATATAAGTTTTGAAGAAAGTAAAAATTCTCTTTTCCCCTTTTATTTCTCCT
>NW_021480389.1:0-329 GCF_001605985.2 Dendrobium catenatum | reverse complement strand
AACTATTTTCTAGGAATACAACAAGGAATGATTGCAAGAAATTATTTAATAAAGAAATTTCAAATTTTATTTCACAGTTATCTATGTGCACTAGCAGAGTTTGTGTTATATCTGATTTGTGGACATCTATAAACACTGATGGATTTATTTGCTTGACCGTGCATTTTATTTATAATGATTGGCATCTACATAACAAGATCATTAGTTTTTCTTTTATGCCACCACCTCATGATGGCATATCGCTTTATGAGAAATTGCAATATCTTTTTATTGAGTGGAGAATTGAATCTATGCTTTTTAGTATTACATTAGACAATGCTTCTGCAAAT
>NW_021480388.1:0-1811 GCF_001605985.2 Dendrobium catenatum | reverse complement strand
AGATCGCAGTGAAATAATGGAAGGAAGAGAACAAGAGACAAATGTTTCTCGTATTCATTAATGTCCCTAAGTGTACATATATGTATATATAGAGTTTACAAAAGATGATCGTGCATATCTTTAATCGAAAATGACAACTGTGCAAGATTCCATCCTAAGTATTTGTTTCCTATATGCTTATCTGTTAATATATCCTGACAAATCGATGTCACAATTGTGACAATGTGTTTGTTAGCCATATATTTGAAACGATATATGGATAAGGATTTAGGAAATAAGTCAGCTATTTGATATTTTGAAGATATGTGATGAATTTGTATTGACTTGTTTTTAATGTATTATCGAATAAAGTGTCAATCTCTAGTGTTTGATTCGAGAGTGTTAAATCAGGTTATTGGTCAAAGCAATTGCAGAAGTACGTGTTGTCACACTATCTGTTGTTGAGGACAATCCAATACTTGAAGTAGTCGACAAAGCCATATAGTTTCTGTAGTTGTGGGCTATTGCTCTATATTCGGCTTCAATAGACAATTGAGCTATTGTTGATTGTTTTTTTGCACACCACGACATTATAGTAGAGCCTAGAAAATTGCAGTATCCTGTGGTCGATTGATGATCTTGATTTATTACAAGCCCAGTTAGAGTCAGTGTTTGTGTGAAGTGTAAGAGATCGAAGAGTAATTGGTAGATTGAGATGTAGAGATCCTTGAAGATAGTGTAGAATCGGTTTCAAAGATTCAAAATTTGACACTGTTAGTTGATGTATATGCTGACAAGCCTTGTTGACGGCATATGTGATTTCTGGTCTTATGAGGGTTAGGTATTGAAGGCTCCCACGAGTTGTTGATATAGCTTTGGGTTGATGAACGCCGGAGACTTAGTTGATAAAATGGTCTTTGTTGTCATGGTAGTTGAAACTGGTATGCTGTTTAGCATTCTGGCACACATCAGGATTCATTAAGCATATCCTGATTGATCTAGGATTAGATCGGTTGTTGTATATTCAGTTGTAACACCAATAAAATGTGTCGAATTATCTAAGTTTCGCATGTTGAATTGCTGATGCAAGCGATTAAGAAGAGTAAAATGGATTGAGTGTTGTTGCATGTTAGTATGATGTCGTCAATGTAAATTAAGAAGTACAAGATAATATCATTTTCTAGTAGATAAGTAGCGACGGACCCGAATGACTAGTGACAAAGTCCAATCCATGAAGAAATCCTGTTAAGGTTTGAAACCACTTTCATGGTGCTTGTTTAAGGCCATATATGACCTTATTCAACTTACATACGTGTGTGGGGTAACTTTCATCAATGAACCCTGTAGATTGTTTCATGTAGACCATGTCTGAGAGTGACCCATGTAAAAAAGCATTTTATACGTCTAATTGACGTATTTGCCAATTATGATATAATGCTATGACTAATAAAATTCGTAATAATAGATATTTTGGCTACATGAATAAATGTTTCTGTGTAGTTTATACCAAATTCTTGATTACAACCTAATACAACTAGTTCAACTTTATAATGAACGACGGTTCCATCAGATTTATACTTAGTTTTGAACGTCCATTTGTAACCAAGAGTGTTTTGGGTAGGTAAAGAAAGCACAAGTTCCCATGTGCTTTGTGATTGTAGAGCTTGGAACTCTTGAGACATAGCAGAATGCCAATGTGCATGTTTGGCAGCTTCTGTGTAAGTTGTTGGGTCGGTATCAAGAATATGATGAGAGAGATCAAATATAAGTTTTGGCTTAAGATTGCCAATTTGAAGGCGAGTTTTCATTGGGTGCGTCGGAATTACATGTTT
>NW_021480387.1:0-301 GCF_001605985.2 Dendrobium catenatum | reverse complement strand
AGTTGGTTTGACAAAGGCTAATCAGCCTATAATTTGAAGGAGTCAAAAGACTTTTAATTTTAGGAATCAAAATAATCAATGTCTTCTTCCACTCCTTATGCATATGGTAGGAATTAAAAAAACTGTTTAAAGCCTTCCAAAGAGTCTCACCTACTATGCTCCAATAGCTTTTGTAGAATGAGTATGTAACCCCATCTAGTCCAGGAGATTTGTTGTTGCCTTGTTGAAAAACATAATTTTGAAGCTCCAAAACTGTAAATCCTACACAGAGTAACGTGGTATCTTCCTTAGAAATTTTCTG
>NW_021480386.1:0-403 GCF_001605985.2 Dendrobium catenatum | reverse complement strand
TTGACTTGTGCTAGATGCATCCTAGGAGTTCTCTTTATTTTGTCTTTAGTGGTTTTTCATGCATAACATCATTTAGATAGTCTTATTCTCTGTTTTCCTTTTGCTGTCCAGAAAAATCTGCACTAAAATTTTCATCTTACTTGAGCATATCTTGTTGTTTGAGTGCTGTCATCTTCTCTTTAACATTAATTGTAGTCTAGGCCTCTTAGCCTGTTGTCTACACTTGCTGTCCACTTAATTCCTGCACCAATTAGTAACCATTTGGGCTAGATTTAAGACTCTTTCACTTGTTGTCCACGCTCTACAGTCCACCCAAATGGCTTAGGTGACTTCGTCCTCCACATTAGTTTGCTGCCCTACTGTTTTCCGCACCCTTTGGAGTCTGTAGGAGTGTTGTTTTAGA
>NW_021480385.1:0-1487 GCF_001605985.2 Dendrobium catenatum | reverse complement strand
CGGACGATGAAGCATTTCTTCTTTCCCGATGAATTTACAACCCGCTCATATCGAGCGGGTTTCTAATTCCCGCAAAACACCCTCTTTATTACACGCCTAATGCATCGGATGGGTTCCATATGTTCCGCTCAAAATTAACCAAACAGCCTGATTTAGTAAATGCATGTATTTATTTTACTTTACCCCCTCAATTCAGGCAACCAAACAGCTCCTTAATGAAAGAAAGTTTAAAATGAGACTTTTTAAACATTTCAATATTAATGCTCAATTTCAACTCAAAATATATGTAATAAAAGCTAACAATACCAAAGAATTTTTTTAAGCAATCTAAAAATTATATACTACATCAATGGATTATCCACCAAAATTCCTGTCAAAAACCTTTACAAAATGGGGTTGTTTTGAAAGAAAAAAATAGACATCTACTACAGGAGAATAGATAACGAAAAATTTTTAAGTATATTTTGGGAGAAGCTCTAGCTACACATCTCATTAATACAATGCCCTTAAGAGTACATAAATTTCAAATCCCATAAAAAAAAAAGAAATTCAATTCCTTCTCTATTATATCCCATGAAATCATTTCTTTTCTTCACTTCCTCCAAAAATCTTTAGGTGTTCAATAATTACTAACATTCACTTCAGTACCGGATGAAATTTGAATTTAAATCAATCAAGAGTAAATATTATATCACCTAAATAAAAAAAAAGAGTACAAATATTATACCGTTGTTGAACACCAACTTTATTACTTCAAACTTGAAATTCAATGAGAGAAATTTCAATAACAAGAATTCAAGTTTGGAACTTATTTGATCATTTATCTTCATCTCTCCTAAAAAAATATGAACAATGAACATTTCTCGTTGTCCCTCCAACTTACTAAAGCTTCACCAAACCACAAACTCTCTCATCGCCTTACCAATGCTTCTAACAAATGGAGAATGAGCTTTGTCTATTTTAGAGGGGAAAATGAAAAAATAAAGAATGAAAGCAATCAACACATCTCCAACAAAACATAAAACCTAAACGATGTTCAAAAACCTATTGACCTCTGTATAATACCCAAAGGAAACGAAAAATGAAATCATACCTTGTACTGGTCGAACCCACGAATCCCGGCTGATATCCCGCGTATCTGCTCTGCTCTGCGATCACTTCCCGTGATTTCTCCACAAATTCGGCTCTCGATCGCTGCCCCGTTCTCATCAATAAAAAGAAGACCAAACGAAGCCTTCTGTTCGGCCTCTCCCGCACACAGAGCTCGCAATCCATTGCCCCTTCCACACTCGACGCTTCAAGCCACTATCTTGCTCTCGATTTCCTTTGCCCTAGCCGAATCTCACACAAGATTCATCCAAGCCGAGGCCAAATCTTCTCAAATCCGACCAAACCACCTCACTACCTCCGCTCCAACAGACCGGCCTTTCTCCATTCAAGCCTTACCCGAGCCTTGACCTCTCATTTGATCCAGAGAGAGAGAGAGA
>NW_021480384.1:0-638 GCF_001605985.2 Dendrobium catenatum | reverse complement strand
AAGGGTCGGTAGAGGTAAGGATTCAACATCTGATTGTAGTTCTCTGCCAGCTTCAGGAGGAAGCAAAAGGAGATAGGTTCTCTGCCTTGCCGGAGTGGCAAAAAGGAGGCTCTTTGTAAAGGCTTCTCCACCTAGCTGTGGGGGCTAAAGGAGAGTTATGATTGTAGTACAATACTCGGAGGGCGCCTCCGGCGAGTGGACGTAGGTTGAGTTGATCGAACCACTATAAATTTCTGTGTTCTTATTTCTTGCTTCCGCACTTTAAATTTTCACGCTTATTTTTCTTATGGTGTAATTTTGGTTTATGATATTTTTACTTCTTTGTGAAAAGAAGTTTTAAAATACCAATTCACCCCCCGTCTTTGTTAGCTTGGGCCAGTTCTATAGGGCTTTACATCCCTAACGAACTTTCAGTCTATGCTGATTAAGCTTAATTTGTACTAATCGTACAGGACGATAGAAAGACGATAAGGTTGGTTCTTGAAATTCTATTTTAAGGACCCGGATTTTTTTATGCAAAAATATCTTTTACTGCTGTCTTGACCTAAGAGAGCCAATAGAAGAGGGAGAGAGAAGGAGAGAGAGGGAGGAACTTGTGAGGGGGAGTTTGTGGGAGGGATTCACAAAGGTTGCTCCAA
>NW_021480383.1:0-217 GCF_001605985.2 Dendrobium catenatum | reverse complement strand
CAAGTGGTTATTTAAGAATAAGGTGAATGATTCAGGTGTGGTGGTTAGGAATAAGGCAATATTGGTGGCTAAGGGGTAAAACTAAATTGAAGGGATAGATTTTGAGTAGTCCTTTCCCCTGTAGCTAGATTGGTATCCATTAGAGAGCTATTAACCTTTGTCTGCTATAAGAGATTTAAGCTTTTTCAAATGGACATTAAGAGTGCCTTTTTAAATG
>NW_021480382.1:0-246 GCF_001605985.2 Dendrobium catenatum | reverse complement strand
GAACAAAGTTCATACAGATAATATTTTTTGTTCGTATCAAGACGATGCCCCCTGGTTTGACCTCGAATGAAGTTTGTACGGATAATATTTTTCATTCGTACTGGGATGATGGGCTCTGGTTCATCCTTGAACAAAGTTTGTACATATATTATTTTTTAATCATACTGAGATGATGGGCTCTGGTTCGACCTCGAATAAAGTTCGTACGGATGATATTTTTTGATCGTACCAAGACGAATGGCTTTA
>NW_021480381.1:0-273 GCF_001605985.2 Dendrobium catenatum | reverse complement strand
TTTGTTAATGACACGCTGGACAGACGAGCCTTTGATCAAAAGTGGCTAAGGTGCCTAGGGACCAAGGAAGCTGATAAAGTGGTAGCAGAAGTCCACGAAGGGCTTTGCGGAGCACATCAATCTGGTCCTAAAATGGCCGCTAAAATCAAAAGAATGAGTTATTATTGGCCGACAATGGCAGCGACGGACTACTTTTCCAAGTGGGCAGAAGCGGCTCCATTCAGAGCGGTCACATTGGAACATGTGATCAATTTCTTTACCCATAATGTCGTT
>NW_021480380.1:0-301 GCF_001605985.2 Dendrobium catenatum | reverse complement strand
TCAAAATGATGTTGCTAAGTTCCTAAAGACTTGTTTTAAAGATATTTTTTTGCTTATGAAACCTTTGATTTGGGCATAAAAAATTTGGAGGATTGGAGCTACTTTCAAAGAAATAGATGGTGAGAGATCATTCCTACATCAAGCACCTTGATTTATTATGTTAAACATGTATACTAGGAAAACATTTCAGAATTTTTTTTTTTGAAGGAAATCAAGTTTGAGAGCTCAAAAGCCATTAGAACTCGTTCATAGTGATGTTTCTAAACAAATAAACCCAAGCTCAAAAGCCATTAGAACAATC
>NW_021480379.1:0-211 GCF_001605985.2 Dendrobium catenatum | reverse complement strand
AGTTTATTGCTTCAATGAAGTTTTGCTAACAGGTTGTAGTTTTTGGTATTGGTGTTTGTGCTGAGTTTGATGGTTTTGTCTTTAGATCCTTGTTGGAGGTACATGCTGTGACTGCCCAACATTTTACTTCATAATATTTTAAGAACTTGTTTTTTATTTTAATGAATCGGTTGTTGTTTTGCAGAAGCACTCTCCCCGACATCCTAATGTT
>NW_021480378.1:0-223 GCF_001605985.2 Dendrobium catenatum | reverse complement strand
CATTGGAAACTAACGAGCAAATAAACTGTGGACATAAATCCTCTATGGAATAATCGGTCATGGAGATTCATATAAAAATTTCATTAACATTCAATTTTTATCATTGAAATTTAGACTTCGTTGGTGATGACTTTCGTATTGCTTCTCAAAATAATTTTTTATACAAAAATTATATTTTTTTTTATTAAAAAGTTACTTTGAGAAGCAGAAAAAAAGCCATCCC
>NW_021480377.1:0-245 GCF_001605985.2 Dendrobium catenatum | reverse complement strand
AAGTTAATTTAAACTTAAAATAAACTCATTTTTTTAAATTAGACAAAAAATAAAACCTTTATTGCACTAAATATGAATCTGTTTTACTATGACATGAATATATATATATATATATTCAAAATTTCCTTAAAACCAAATAAAGTAAAGTCTGTGTGCAATAATATATTTTGAACCAAAGAGCATGGAATAAAATCATACAAAGCATTTCGATGAGGAATTAAGCCAATAAAATAAACTATAATAAC
>NW_021480376.1:0-254 GCF_001605985.2 Dendrobium catenatum | reverse complement strand
TTTATGAATCCCTCTTTGATACCACTTGAAAGTGCACTGATGGCACTAAAAAGTTTGTTAGGGATGTTAAGCCCTTGTGAACTAGTCCCAAGGCTAACCAAGAGGGGGGAGGGTGAAATGGTATTTAAAATTTTTTTTGATCAAAATATAATCTTAAAACAAAAATTAAGATTCACCACAAAAATCAAAGTGCTGAAAATAAATGCGGAAGTAGTAATAAAGAATATAGAGATTTATAGTGGTTCGGTCAACAC
>NW_021480375.1:0-1546 GCF_001605985.2 Dendrobium catenatum | reverse complement strand
GAGGAAAATGAGGAGATATTGGTGGGGGGCGTGCAACTTATTCGGGCATCGGAAATAAGGAAATGTGGAGATCAATCAGGATAGTGAGGCTTAGGTGTCCTAATCAACGAAATTTTCGTACTAAAAAATAGCTGAAGAGTAGAGAGATTAATTATAAATAGAAGATTAATTAGAGCTTCTGCTTCTCCTATCAAATACCATCAATCGTCTTAATTAATTCTTCTTCTCAGTTCTCGGACAGGCTTCTCCTTCGTATTCTTCTTCCTCCGCCCACCACTTTGCTATCTACTAAGTGCAGTGGCGGATGCAGTGTGGGGCCGTGGGGGCACAGGCCCCCACTGAACTTGGGAATAAGTACTAATTAATATTAATTAAGATACATTAAATGCATACTAAGTAAGCTTTTTCCCCCTTTTCATCCTAGTATCTTTTATTCCTTCGTTCACTAATCGCCTTTCCCTATTCCGCAAGAGCAGGTCGCTGCGAACCTCCAAGACGCGGGAAACTCGCCTGCTCGGAGGAGTCCGAACCCTGCCGCAGTGCCGCCGACCGCCCATTCACCGTCAACCGAGCCCGTACGGCGCCGGCCCATCGTGTGTCACCCTCTTCCGAGCCAGAATGTCGACGCCGCTTTAGATCGAGTAACTTTGCCATTTTCTTTCTTGGATTTGCCTATGGCTTTGAGTTTGCTGCCTCTTGTTGGAGAAAAAAAAAGAATTTTTCATGGCTTCCAAGCAGTTTTCTGACTCTTGTTGGAGGAAAAAATGAAAAAAAAAATTAAGAATTCGTCCGAACCCAGCCTGTTGTTGGAGAAAAAATAAATTTTTCTGCCTTATGTTTTCATGTTGTTTGCCTTCTTGTCTTTTTTCTTCATATGAAATCATTAAGAGATCATGTGTGGTTATGTCAAAACTTATCCATTGTGATTACAGATTACATTTCTACTACATTTGCCTTTCTGCAATTGTTTCTTTGCAAATATTTTGAATCTCATCATATCATTAGTCGTTTCTAGACCATTTAGGGAGGGAAAATATATTGGATGGCAACGATCTGTTCCATTATACATTTTTTTTGTCGATTTTACGCAAAATATTTCTATTTGATAATTTCTCAAGAAAGGCCTCTGGTTTCGTTACCACAAAAGTTCTAATGCCGGAATTGAGATTCTGATTTTTTATTTTATTTTTGGGCATCTAGGTTAATGCAAACTAATACATATTTCATATATCATATATTTATGCAAGGCTTGAACTTAATATTTCATAATTAATAGTTACGTTCCCAGCCAACAACAGATAAAAGGAGAGCTGACAAATGAGATACAAGTTAGGTTTTATTTTGTTTGATCATAAAGGTGGATCATATTCTTTACTTGAATCTGTGCAAAGTATTCTCAATTGTAAGTTTTTTGTTTTATTATATATTTTATGTTTTTTATAATGATTCTAATAATTAAAAAAAATAATAATAAAACCTCGATGCCGGTTTCAAACCCAGATGAAAAGGTTGAAGTTTTTTTTTTTTTACTTCAATGTTTTGTGCC
>NW_021480374.1:0-233 GCF_001605985.2 Dendrobium catenatum | reverse complement strand
TTATCTTGTTATGAAAAATGTGTACAGTGATACACTCTCCTTGCCGACCACCCCGAATGAGTCGCTAATAGGGTCCACCTATGGCATTGCGAATGTCGTTGATGAGTTTCATCTCCCCACGCTAAGAAAAAGGTGTATTGCGCTCCACTCTCACTCCAAATACATTGCCGCGGGTTTCGGGGGGCTACCCCACTACATTGTGCTCATTGTTGAAAAATTTCCTCTTGCAATGC
>NW_021480373.1:0-261 GCF_001605985.2 Dendrobium catenatum | reverse complement strand
GATGGAATCTAAGTTAGCAAAACACAAACTTAAATTTCCTTAAGATACTAATAATAGTATTAATACTTAAGATAAACAAAATTATTTCACTTAAACTTGAAGAAAGGGACAAACACAAGTGGAGTTCATAATAACCCATAATTGCTCTCAACGTGTCATGGTGAAGATCATAATATTATTGATAAATCAATTTTTAATAATATTTATTCTGATAATTATATATAAATATTTTTTTAGTATTTTTAAATATAAATTATAATA
>NW_021480372.1:0-259 GCF_001605985.2 Dendrobium catenatum | reverse complement strand
ATTCTGGGAAGTAGATTGATGGAATTTGAACTGGAAAGGTTATGTAGAAGGTTTTTCTCTTCCTTTGAAAGGAGAAGGGATCACTCACCTTATAGATAGTGAAAGGAGTGGATGTTGGTCAAGAGATCTAACCACTATAAAAATATGATTTGTGTTCTTTCTACTTTTGTTATTTTTGTTTCTTGCATAATATTGTTATTTCCCTATTTCAATTTTTTGAATTGGTGCTTTAAATCCTAAAAAATACTCTCAAGCATTA
>NW_021480371.1:0-299 GCF_001605985.2 Dendrobium catenatum | reverse complement strand
ATAAAATATTAAATTTATCAGAGAGAGAAAAGTTCATGTCTTAGATCTATATGAATATTTTGCACATGCACATACAAAAATATTTTAGAAGATATGAAACCCAAAAGGGGTAAAGCCAAAGGGATTGACCCTGTTCAAATAGACTAATAAACAAGTGAGGTTAAGTATTATCTTCCACTCAATTGGTAAGACACAATTCTTAAGTTTAGAATGCTAACTTGACCTCTTATAGTCCTATGGATATAATAAAGAATATTGGAGATATATTGCATGGTGATGACAACAATCAAGAGCCGACG
>NW_021480370.1:0-776 GCF_001605985.2 Dendrobium catenatum | reverse complement strand
CTAGATCCTGGAATCAGTTCAGTCAGTCTGAAAGTTAAGGCACCATAACCCGATGCGAGCGGGATCCGTCCCGGTCGGGTTGGGTCGTGACAAGCCTTTTTAGTGGTATCAGAGCAATGATTTTGGAATTTGGAATTTGGATTGTAAGACAGAGCTATGGGAAGTGATCTAGGTCTGTCTGGGGTAGGTTTGATTTGTTCGGATTTTTATTGTGTTATTTTTGTGATTAGTTTTCTAGATTTTCTGGATTTTTTGAATTTTCTGTATGGATTTGCCAGACCCTGACATGACAAACGGTCAGAGTGCCAGTTAGGCAGCACCAGTGGGTAGTACAGCCCCAACAATTGGTGCAGATATGCTTTCCCAGTTTGCTACTTTGGTTACTCAGATGATGAGTGAGACTCACAGTAGAGCCTCTACTGTTTGATCTGAGGATATTTATAGACATATACAGATGTTTCTGAGATTGAAGCCACCTAGGTTTGAGGGCACTGTTGAGCCCAGAGTAGCTGAGAAGTGGCTGAGGAGGTTGGAAAAGACTTTTGACGGCATGCAGTGTCCGTCAGACAGGAAAGTACCGTTGGCAGTATTTCTGTTGGATGGGGAAGCTGAGCACTGGTGGGTAGGCCAGAAGGAGGCAAAGTTTCAGGGCAGATTGAACTCTTTGATTACTTGGGAAGAGTTTACTGAGGCATTCCGAGATTGGTTTGTTCGCCCATCTGCCGTGTAGCAGATGCAAGAGAGTTTTCTGAGGCTGGTTCAGGGGAGCAAGATAG
>NW_021480369.1:0-200 GCF_001605985.2 Dendrobium catenatum | reverse complement strand
CAGTATAAAACCAGTTTTCCCTGCTTTTATTCTTTACTTGAAAGAAAATCAGTTATGGAGAAGATAGAGAATGAGAATCAATATATAACCAGCTTTCCCAGTTTTTAACGGAAGAAGGAAAAGAAGATCATACGAAGCTTGCGCTTGCGCCACGACCTGCCATAGCAAGCATGTGCTGTCTTGATTAAATGCCGAAGATT
>NW_021480368.1:0-336 GCF_001605985.2 Dendrobium catenatum | reverse complement strand
AATCATGTGTCGGGTAATTCTTCTCATGTGGTTTTAAGTATCTCAAAGCATAAGCAATTACCCTACCATGCTGATGCAACACACACCCCAAACCTTTCCGTGAAGCATCACTGAACACCTGAAATCCTTCCGTGCCTGACGGAAGTACTAACACTGGAGCTGAAGTCAGACAATCCTTCAATCTCTAAAAACTAGCCTCACACTCCGGTGTCCAAACAAAAGCTACTGACTTCTTAGTTAGTCTCGTCAAAGGCGTAGCAATCTGAGAAAATCCTTTCACAAACTTCCTGTAATATCCAGCCATGCCCAAGAAACTACGTACCTCAAATACCGTAG
>NW_021480367.1:0-282 GCF_001605985.2 Dendrobium catenatum | reverse complement strand
AACTCATTACATAGATTAATTATTATGTGCAGACGTCGAATGTCATCTGGAGACTAATCAGAATGCGCCACATCATCCCTTTGTTAGATACTGCTAACGTGACGCATTTTGATTGGTCTCTACATAGCGTTTTGAGTCCGGCTTCCACGCAGAATAATTTCTCCTTTGTATTATTCTTTTTTTTTTTCAATTCCTAAATATTTCTTTATTATCAAAGTTATCACCACCTACTTATTCTCCTTATGTGAAGCTTATAAAGATAATAAAAGAAGCAATAACCTC
>NW_021480366.1:0-308 GCF_001605985.2 Dendrobium catenatum | reverse complement strand
GTTTGGGTTCCTAAATCCAACATTTGATGATTTTATAGGTGTGCTCTCACACAAGATCTCATGAGAGCATGTGGTTCCTAGACAGTAAATGCTTATGACATATGATTGGAGATGCCAATAAATTTCTTTTACTAGAGGCCAGGGCTAGAGGTAAGGTCACTCTTAGAGACAACACCACTAGAAAAGTGGTGGGCGCAGGTATAATAGAAACTCTAATGATATTTTGATTGAAAATGTTTTACTTTTTGATGGCTTGAAACTTAATTTTCTCAGCATCAATTAGCTTTGAGACAAGGGCTTTATCATAA
>NW_021480365.1:0-233 GCF_001605985.2 Dendrobium catenatum | reverse complement strand
TTCTAATAGGCCGGTTCACTCTGAACCAGCCCAGGAGGCGGACAAAGCGGGGTCCGCCTCCTTTATTACTGCCGCCCCTTTGGGCCAATGGGGAGGAGGGGGTTTGAGAGGCTAGTTTGAGAGGGAAAATTTGAATGAGAGATGTTTGAATTAGGAAATTAATTATATGAATAGAGGGGTTTGTTTGGGAGGGAGTTTTTATGCATGATTTGAGTTTTCTCTTGGAGTTCTTG
>NW_021480364.1:0-578 GCF_001605985.2 Dendrobium catenatum | reverse complement strand
GGAAGCTGATATCGAACTCTTAAAAATTCAGAAGCATTTTCGTCCTTCATATGGCACAGCACCCTCAGGAAAGTATCAGCATCTTTTGCGCCTCTGTTTCCAGGTTTCTTGTGATCATGTTGATGATAAGTTTGTTTACTTGAATTAATCAACTTATCAATAATTGCTTCAGCCTGTAAAGCAGAAGCAAACGTTTAATTTTCTCAGAAGTCCAGGTTCAAGTAAAGCCAAACCAAGGGCTAGCAGACCTTCATGCTGTACAATTCTAAGATCTCTTCAGCTTGTTTTGCTTCTTCCTTAATGACATCATAATGGATACCTTGACCATTTGCTTCAAAAAGATCCTGCAGTACAATTATTTTTTATTTTCAGCATATAAGGGGAACAAAAAACCTAGAAGCAAAGACAATTATTTCGGAGTTAGCATATTTCAGGCAAAAACATACAGATTTGGAGAGGATAACCAAATCATTGATCAATAAAGTTGAATTCAAACGAATTAAAAGAATGGTATGAAGTAAATAAACCAGAAAGAAAAAGAAAAATGAAAACATAAGAGGGAAAATTTTGTTATAACT
>NW_021480363.1:0-360 GCF_001605985.2 Dendrobium catenatum | reverse complement strand
ACAAAATTTGGTTAAGGAATTATTATTCACAACCATTTTATTTAAGGATATTGATGCCTATCCCAACATTAAATTTTCTTTGGTCCACACCCTTTAATATTAAAGTCTTGCCCACAGAAATAAAAAAATCTACATGAAACTTTAGGTGCTTGTTTTAATGTTTTGCTTTTAAAATTATATTTCTATTTAATTAGAATTTATTTGAAACTATTTTTTTTTATTTTTTAATACGTAATCATAATTTTTATTTTGCTACTTTTAAAAAAAATTTGTTCTAAAATTTTTTTTTTATAAAAAATTTTTAAAAAATTATTTTCCTACAAATTTAGGGAAATTTACATACATACCACTTTATAACAT
>NW_021480362.1:0-207 GCF_001605985.2 Dendrobium catenatum | reverse complement strand
TTCTGTTCCAGATTTTGTTTCCGTTAGCGAATTTCTGATATTATTTTCTTTCTGACAAATGTTTTACCGCGTAACTTTTGGTATGTCTATGATTATGATAATTATGCACGTTTTGAGTATTTTCTAGAAGATTTGTACCGGATATTTTGAATTCTGTGGTGTTTTAATTAAACTGCAAATTATCAGGATGTTGAAAAATATTTTGTC
>NW_021480361.1:0-282 GCF_001605985.2 Dendrobium catenatum | reverse complement strand
ATGCTCTTATTTTTTAGTTTATTTTTACTTCTATTGAAAAAAAAAAAAGAATATTACTCATCTTTTTTGTTGGCAAATTAAAGCTTTATTTGAAATTCATTCAGTTATTATTTTTAAAAATTTGTGTAATAAAACATTTTTTCAATTAAAAGAGTTTTTTTTTTATAATAATTTTAAAGTTAATTTTATAAAAAATTGCAACTACTTCAAACTAATCCTAAATTACATTTTAACTTTTTTCCCCGTTTTGGACAGTTTTCTCTCGTTATCCACTTTGTGCAC
>NW_021480360.1:0-205 GCF_001605985.2 Dendrobium catenatum | reverse complement strand
AGATTTTGATAAGCACGGATAGACTTAACATATGATGTAAATTTTGCGATGGTAGAATGTTTGTTGAGTTTTTTTTTAGCTTCGTATAATGATTCACCATGCAGAAATGGAATTTGTGAATTGTAATTGATACGTCATCATGAAATTATCTTGATCGGACACGAATCTCGAGGCAAATCTCAAACCGGAAACTTCAAAAATTAAA
>NW_021480359.1:0-308 GCF_001605985.2 Dendrobium catenatum | reverse complement strand
AAATGCGACCTTCGACTTAAAGCATCGGCAACCTTATGAGATCGAACATCATTCAACTTTTCACTAAAATATGCAATAGGTTTTCCTTCTTGGCTTAAAACAGCACCAATACCCACATGTGAAGCATCTCAATCAACTTCAAAAACCTTTTCAAAATCAGGCAGACTAAGAATTGGAGCTTGACTCATTTTCATTTTGATAATTTGAAAAGTTTTTTCAGCCTCTGGAGTCCATCTAAAGATTCCCTTTTTCAAACAGTCAGTGATAGGATCAATTACAGAACTAAAGTTTTTAATGAATCGACGATA
>NW_021480358.1:0-1111 GCF_001605985.2 Dendrobium catenatum | reverse complement strand
TTAAAAAGTTTAGGAAGCCAAAAATTTCTTTCATCTCCTAAGCATTTCCACATCTCTATTAGAATATCATCAGGTTCAATAGCTTTTCATGCTTCATTTTCTTTCAAGTCTCTTTAACTTTGATTTTATTAATATGTAAATAAAAATAAAATCTTTATTTTCATTTAGGGTGTTAATATCATTGAAGTTAATAATATTCTCATAATCTTCATTGAAAAGTCTAATAAAATATATCACCCACATTTGTTGAATAACCCTTTCTAATTAAAGCGTTTTTTTAGCTTCATCCTTAATACACTTCACTTGAACAAAATTTTTTACTACTTATCTCTTTGTTTAGTTAATTTATACATATATCTTTCGTCCTCCTTATGATCTAATATATTATATAAATTATTAGAAGCTAAAATTTTTTCATTGCAAATTACTATTTAAGACTCCTTATGGATCTCTTTATATCTTTTCCAATTATCAGAATTTTTAAAGTTAAACAAATTTTCATAACAAATCTTTTAATTTTTTATCTTTTATTGCATATTTTGAATCCTCCGTCAATTATTCTTACTATTAGTAGCTTTTTTTCTTTGATACTTAAATCACATCTTCTACAACATTCTTAATATCATTTGTTACTTTTTGTCACATAACATTAGCTTTCTCATCCAAAGATAAAATATTAAGATCTAAAATCTTACTCTCAAAAATATTTTTATTAATATTCTTTAAATGCCCCAATCTAATCCTAGAATAATGATTTACTTTATTTTTTATTTTCTGCCCCATCTAATCCTAGAATAACAATTAATTTTTATAATATTATTCTTCAAACTCTTATCCATAATCACATTTAGACCATTTCTAGTATGACTATTATCAAAATACCATAGTTTAAATTCTAAATTATTATTCTCCTTAGCCTTCTTTCCAACCCATTTAGTTTCGTAAATGGATAGAATTTTTATCTTTTTATGGATTATAATATATATTAATTCTATTAATTTGCATGTAGGAAAACATATATTTCAAGTTCTCATCATAATTTTAGTTTCTTGTATTAGCTTATTTGCCCACATCTGTCTATGATGTAGGAACCCTTGCCTATTTAACACTG
>NW_021480357.1:0-257 GCF_001605985.2 Dendrobium catenatum | reverse complement strand
AGCCAATCTAGAACTCTTATAGTAAATCACATTATCTAATTATCTTCTTGAATAGATAATACAAAAGTGCCCATTGTTATGGCATTAATGAAGTTTTCTATAGGTTTGTTAGCTTTTTTTACGTTAAAGATGCATCAGAGTGTTTGCAACTTCTCAACACTCATGCATTTTTTTATGTAGAGTGCCCTAATGATCAAAATAAATAATTAAGAGTCATAACATAATATATTTAATTTATTTAATTTCAGTTAAATTGT
>NW_021480356.1:0-254 GCF_001605985.2 Dendrobium catenatum | reverse complement strand
TTACAAGGAGAATTAGTAATTATATTCAAATGTATATAGTTCTATCGTTCTCAATTATGAAGTAGGGAAACTTCTTGTATTCCTTTTTATATAGTGGACTTTTATAATCGAGCTATATCATGTGGTTTTCCCCACTCTTGAATTTTTCATATAAAAAGTTTGAATTTATTTCAACTTTATTTTGTGCACGCGGGAGTTTTTGTCCTAAGCTAAAATCTAAAACACAAACTCTATCATCATAAAGTTTCTAGCAT
>NW_021480355.1:0-558 GCF_001605985.2 Dendrobium catenatum | reverse complement strand
GTCAGAAAATGAGTTGCTCTCTGTAAAATTTTTGTCCTGACGAAATTAATTATCGTCCAGGACGATCTAGTCTCTGTAAAATTTTCGTCCAGACGAAATTAATTATCGTCAGAAAATGAGTTGCTCTCTGTAAAATTTTCATCTAGACGAAATTAATTATCGTCCGGGACGATCTGGACTCTGTAAAAATTTCGTCCAGACGAACCAATTTTCGTCCAAACGATTAACCAACTTAGAACGGTTTTCTGCAATTTCTAGAACCGACCTAGTAATAACCGTTCGTACCGGACGAATATAGTTCGTACGGGACGATCATCTGTATGAAGAAATTTCATACACATATATAAATAGGGTCGTTTCAAATCGTTTAAGTAAAATCGTCCAGGACGATCCACGATCGTACGGGACGATCCACTACGTACAGAATTGAAAATTTGCAGTTTTTGGGCAGTTTTTCTAGTCTTTTGTATAAATAGTCCAAATTAGATTGCCACCCAATCTTTTTGTCATTTGATCTTCGTACCTTTTGAGAGAATAGCCAAGGAAAGAGTGGAAGAG
>NW_021480354.1:0-1584 GCF_001605985.2 Dendrobium catenatum | reverse complement strand
TAGGTCAAAGTAAAAAGATAATTTGAATAAACATAAGGTATTATGATAGATGTCACCGCTGCTATAGAAGAAGAAATATTGCACCTCCTGAAAGAAAAAAATTGGTCAAGAGACAAACCAGAATCCAACATAAACGGAATAACCAGACTGGTCAGCAGAGAAATCGATCTCCATTTTGCATGAAGTACCAACATTTTTGAAAGAAAAGAGTCATAAAAACATCAGAACCTGCCACAGAACCACTATTCATGTCCATCAAGATATCTTTAACCTCCTCCAAGGAGGGAGGTCTAACTATAGAAGCATTATCCTCAAGGGTTAAAAGTTTGGGAATAAAAGATTGATCCATACCCTGAACAATATTAAAGGTTTTTTTTTTTTAAAATTGGTATTAAAAAAATGTTGCACAACTAAATTGGTAATCTCAACAAGATTATCAGAATAAGAGCCATCCTCCCTTTGGATATTATTAATATTATTTTTAATCCTTTTTCTCTTAGTTAAAGCATGGAAGTACTTGTTATTATTATCTCCCTCAACCAAATGCATAGCCGTAGTTTTTTGTTTCCAATAGATCTCTTCCTGAGCTTGAAGGTTAAACAATTCAAGTTTAGATTGAGTAAGCAAGGAAAAATTAGTATCAGAAGGATCATGCTGCCATAAATTCTCATTAGCAGTCACACTTTGTTCAGCTTGTAAAATATTAGAAAAGATATTTTTGAAAACATTATGATTCCACCAATTAAGAATTTGCTTCAACCTCTTCAGCTTTAACATTGTAAAATTATATCCAGAACATTGAAAAATGATCACAAGATCCAAAAAATGATGGAATAGACTTGTTCGGGCCTGAAATTGGGCCCGAACTCGATTGTTTGGTGTGGTATGAAGAGGTGCGTGTAACACTTATATTTTATCTTTTTTTGTTGGCCAAACTACATGAGAATAATGTGTTGAATGAGCTAGAAAATGCAAAGGATCTTTCGTCTTCTATCAACTCTTGGACCTCTCTTATGTTGAGAATTATGCCCTATTTATAGATTTTTTAGATGAAATTTTATTAAATTTAGCTAAAATTTAAAACTTTTGGTATCTTTGGGTTTTTCTTGTCGAGATATTTAATTTGACTATAAATTTGATGAAATTAAAGTTTAGATTATACTGAATTTTATTTGGAATGTTTCTAATATAAATATTAACTTGAAATTCGAGTCAATTATGTATTTCTTTTCAAGTCATTATCAAGCTAGCTATAACTGAGAGAAAGAGGACTCATAATTAGTCTGCCCTATTTTTTTAGATATATTCATAATTGTGTTTGGGTGATGCAGGTTTTAGTTCCATATAGTAGAATGACCGAGGCAATCATTGTGAGTTGTGGGCAGTGCAACAATCACTTCTTGCATCGATTCTCTAATGATCAAATGGATATTCAGGTCTGTTTTATTTCTTACATCTATCATCTTCTATGTATTTGGAAGTAATTAAGGTTTTATTTGGACGGATTTCTTACTGATTATTAAAGTAATTTTCTAATTAAAAATTTTTGTATTAAAAAATTATTTTAGAAAACAATAAAAAAAG
>NW_021480353.1:0-343 GCF_001605985.2 Dendrobium catenatum | reverse complement strand
CTATCCCCTTGGACAAAGTATTATTTTTCTTGGGATCCTCAAGGATAATATCTTCATTGATAACTATCTCTTTTCTCTTATCTTTATTAGGGATCCCTTTCTTTGGTGGAGGCGACAGTACCTTGCCACTTCTCAACTGTACTTGGGCCACCTCATCTGATTCAGACTTGTTTGATGAAGCATTCTCTTCAGAGTCAGCCATTGTTGTGTTTGGGGATTCATCTGTAAACTCGGAATCGTCTCTCAACTTCACTTGTTTCATTTGCGATTCTATGCTTGGGTCTGAATCTTCATCATCTGGAAAATATAGATCATCTGAACTGAATTCCATTGATGATACCAT
>NW_021480352.1:0-1004 GCF_001605985.2 Dendrobium catenatum | reverse complement strand
TTAGAAACAGAGAGCAAAGGTTAGATGGATTGAAGATATCTGTTTTAAGATTAAAATTTTATGAGACAAAATTTTCTCAAATTTATTAAATTACGTAAACAATGATATTTAGGAAGCTCATCTTGATCTATTAGTTTGGGGTTTTGGCTATCAGCATAAATGATTTGGGTTGAAGTCTTGAGTATGTTATGTGTGCATGAATTTTACTTAATTGTCCTAAATATCTCAAAAATATATATATTTAATAAATTTTGAATTTAATTAATAATATGCCTTAATTGAATTATCTAATATAATCTGACTTTAATTCTTCTATGTTATTTGGTCCGTGAAGAAAGAATCGTGCGTGCTTAAGCCACCTACTTTTTAGTGGCGACCATGTTCGGTTTATGGGCCCCACACCCACCAAACAATGGGGTAGGTGGGACGGGCCCTAACAAATCCGTACCAATCTCCGCTCCACAAAGCCCGAAAGTCATCTTCGCCACGTGTTGATGCTTCACAGGATGCCACGTAAGAGGTTACCTATCGTGGTCGGAATGTTGTGCTAGAATAAAAATTTTTAGAGCCAATTGATTCAGATTTTCTGGATCCACATTTTTCATTCAACCCCTTCATTTTTTCGCAAAAGCATAAACAAATGATGCAAAAATTTTCACATAGAAGGATGCTAACTGTTACGGAACATTTAAGAAAGCATTTACAATAATTTTGAAAATATTCATGACCGTAATTTTTATATTTTGGTAAAAATTTAAGCAAGATATTTACAATAATTTTGAAGATGAAATAAATTTTAATAACATTTATGTAAAATGCAAAAATTTGTGATTATAATATAAATTATTTGAAGATAATTAAATTTGATTAAAAACTTTTGATTACAGTATTACAAAGTAAGCTATTTAAAAACATATAATTTACATATTTATTACTATTTTAAAATGAACATTAGGGCATTTTTTTCCTTTCTAGTGTACTTTTAATATTATTTAATGGCAACT
>NW_021480351.1:0-208 GCF_001605985.2 Dendrobium catenatum | reverse complement strand
TCTTCAATCAAATTCATACAAAGAGAAGAAATCGATTAGTGGCAGATCGAATGAACAAACTAGTTTATGTTATGTTTAACAAAAAACTGAAAGATAGACATCTCAAATTGCAAAATCAAGGAAATATTGAGAATGAAATTGACCCTTTACTTGTTGATGAGTTACAATCTTATGATGAATGGGTTACTCCTAAGAATGCTGATGTATC
>NW_021480350.1:0-583 GCF_001605985.2 Dendrobium catenatum | reverse complement strand
ATGTTTATTTTCTCAATAAAGATAGCCATTAAGGACAAAAAAGAAGCTAGTCATAGTAAGAGGTTTATCCATGTGATTTTGATAAACAAGATGAACATAAGGGTAGGTAGTATAATCTTTTTTTATTCTTGAAAAGTTGAGGCTTTATGATTCTAATAAGGAGATATCTAAGGTAGTTTGGAATAATGAATCAACAACTTTGTTCTCCATATCTAATTTGTGCTTCAAAAAAAAATTCTTGGAGAAATTCAACCCATGTTGCATGTTTGTAGTTAAGTTTTCATTATGTGTAGTCAAAATAAATGAAAAATTTATCATGTAATGATATTGTTTATAGTATTTAAGGAATTGGATTATGACATAAAATTCACTATCATACATGATGTTTTGTTGCTTTATCTCATTTAGTTTTTCACTTAATAAGCAATATAATGATTGTCATGACTGAGAACTACACCTTTGTGGATCCAAGAGGCAAATAAGCAACTTTGAAGGGCTTGGTAAAGCTAGACAACTTAAGGGCTTTTAAAAGGTCATAAAGATTTAAATATGGTCAAAGGATTTGTCTATATAAACTTACCAT
>NW_021480349.1:0-455 GCF_001605985.2 Dendrobium catenatum | reverse complement strand
ATAAAAATTTTTAATTAAAAAATTTTTATGCTAAAAAATGCTTTAGAAAGTGATAAGAAATCTATTCCAAACAAAGCTTAAATTTATTTGGAATCAAATCTAAGCATTCTTATTTTTTTATTTCAACTAAACCAAACATGTTTAAGGAAACTGTGAAACATATTTAAACAATGAGCCTATCTACTTTCATTTTCATAAGCATAAGAATAACTATTAAGAATAATATAAAAAGAAAATAAACTTATATTATAATTTAGTCAGTTTATAACAAATTAAAAGAGCATCCAAACCGACTCTAAATAATTGGGACATAACTAAATATTCTAAAAAATAAAAAATCACAAGAGTAAAATGAATATGCTACAACAACAACATCAAACCTTCACTACATAAATTTTTTTTCTTCATTGTGTAGAGTCAAATTCTTATTTAAATCTAATAAGAAAAAAAAAAGA
>NW_021480348.1:0-347 GCF_001605985.2 Dendrobium catenatum | reverse complement strand
GCAAATCTTCTAAGGTCTGGATTGTTCTTTCTGACTGACCATCTGTCTGAGGGTGGAAAGCTGTACTAAAAGTAAGTCTGGTACCCAAAGCTTCCTGGACTTTCTTCCAAAATCTAGAAGTAAATCTCCCATCTCGATCTGACACTATTGTCTTCGGTACTCCATGTAATCTGACAATCTGATCAACATTCAGGCTTGCCAATTTTTCAATTGGATCAAACTGTTTGATAGATATAAAGTGTGCAGACTTAGTTAACCTATCAATAATCACCCATAAAGTATCACTTCCTCTTCTGGATCTGGGTAAACTAACCACGAAATCCATAGCAATGTCTTCCTATTTCCAC
>NW_021480347.1:0-209 GCF_001605985.2 Dendrobium catenatum | reverse complement strand
AAATGCACATGCTATTCTAATCATCTCAAGGATTGCAACATTTATTTTAGGAATAGGATACCTTGCATGGCTCTCCTATACGGTTTGATGTGCCTTCAATTACTGCAGTTATCAGTTCAAAGTGGTGGCCCCTGATTTCGATGTGTAGGACATCAGTAAGAACGTAGTCATAAAATGTTGAAATGATTGATTTTTTATTTAAGTCATCA
>NW_021480346.1:0-271 GCF_001605985.2 Dendrobium catenatum | reverse complement strand
TAAAAAAATCCTAGGGACCTATCCTAAGCTCTGATTGGGGCAAAATCAGTGGCTCTACATTTCTTATGGTAAGAAATATCATCACACCAAAAATGAGACACTAGATCCCATTAGAAAATTCAAAGTATCAACTTGATTTTATAGGCCAAACCATGACCCTTAAAATCAAATTGACACAAAAAATGCCCTAAGACTCCTCAAACAAGTGGGAGAAAATTTTGACAAGTTAGAGGCATGCCCAAATTCAATCCCCAAAAGTCCCAAACCATGG
>NW_021480345.1:0-2188 GCF_001605985.2 Dendrobium catenatum | reverse complement strand
TAATTATTGCTAATCCGGCTTGGATTCCTGCATGAAGCATTTTATGAATATACAATGCAATCCTGGAGGGGAAGGTTTGCATGATCCGAAGTTACAAAGCCTACCAACTCTACTAAGGCCAAGATCTGGCAATTCAGATAAAAAGCCTGGTTTAGTCCCGAATAGGAGAAACCTGCTCGCACCGATGAAAAGTAATGAAGCAGATTAGTGCAGCTTCAACAAATAATAAAAGCAGTGCATGAAAGAATAAGAGAGAGAGTTTTTGAAAAAGTAATAAGCTTGGTATTTATAATGATTTAAATAGGCATGGAATTTGGAGAAAAAAATAGAACAATTGAAGTTGGTAGAGTGTAAAATGAAAAAAGAAATCCCTAGTTAATTTGTAAAATTGGAGAAATTATTCTGTGCAGAGGTCGGACGCAACTCTACATCTGGAGGCGAATCAAGTGCAGCTAAGTCAAGCAAGTACCCAGTGGTAGAATGAGCAATCCGAGCTCAGTACATAACGAAAAGGTGACATGTGACGTGGGCATGTCTGATTGGTAATGTGAATGTCGTTGCAGCAAAATAATTTTTTCTACAATAATCGGGCTTCCTTGT
The DNA here is from genome assembly GCF_001605985.2 of Dendrobium catenatum. Classification (NCBI taxonomy): domain Eukaryota; kingdom Viridiplantae; phylum Streptophyta; class Magnoliopsida; order Asparagales; family Orchidaceae; genus Dendrobium; species Dendrobium catenatum. The sequence goes on along the minus strand of NW_021480345.1, from coordinate 1,588 downwards.
ACAACATTTGTAGCTAAAAAATAAGGAAAATGAAAGAGGAAAAAAGATTGCCTATATACTTGCATCAACCCCTTACCGTCCACCGTTCTTAATATTGGTGTGCATGCACATGAATGATAGAGAGGGAAAGAGAGACAAACAGAAAGCGTGAGAAAAGTTCAGATAGGTGTGGAGTGGCCGCCTAAATGCCCACCACCTCTTCAAATTCTATAAATTTTAACAACGAATTGGTCCTAGAGATAATTATCTCCTCCCTCCAAAATTCAACATAGTGCTGAGTAAATAATCCCCAAGTTTGAACAAGAACTACTATGAGAATGAGCATATAATGGTGGCTATTGTTGGAACCCAATATTTGTTGGGTGACAATCCTCACTAACGGGTATACAGCCAGCCGGCTATAAGTTGTCATTTTTAATGTAGATTATCACAAACAGTGAAGGATCAGGATGAAAGATTGAAAAGGGCATTGGTTCCTTATATGCCAAGAAGTAGATGCAGGCACCTTCAAGAAGATCATATAAGCGAAGTTCAACAAGGAAATTTGGGATACCCTTAGCATAGAAAAATCTATGAGTTTATAGATTCTAATATTATCCACCTATAAGTATGGCAGCATTGCCATGGGCTTGGAGTCTTATAGATATGGCAAGTAGTAGCTCCTCTTGATGAATCTTGCTTAACAACAATTACATATTAGATTACTCAACTATTTTCTTGTTACTTCTCACTTCCCAGCTTGCAATATTAAGTGGCTTGGGCTACGCAAAGATGACCTTCAGATGTTACCTCAGCTAGCATTTATAAAGCTGAAACCACGTGATCTGCAAATAGCAAAAAGTTTATTGTCCTCAAAAACATTGCAGGTACACAAGTCTTCTTGAGAAACTTTGACATATATCAAATTGAAAGATTATATTTGGGAACTCCCAACCTGTGTTCGATTCTCTCGAGCAGCTGAACCTCTTAAGTGGGGCCCAATCAAGTGCGGGTCAGGAGATTTCTAGGGTGGTAGCGGGTGGATACCCTGTTTAAAAAAAAAAAGGTAATGTCATACACAATAAATCTTTACTGTATTTAGTAGGGGTGTTAATATTTGACATGACCCGAAAACCCGACTAAAAAATTTTAAGTTATGGTCAACCTGAACACGAAACAGGTCAGGTTTGTGTTCAACAATTCAACCCGTTTCAAAAATTGGGTCTGGTTCGAGTTGACACTTTGACCCGAAATTGACCCGTTTTGACTTGAAAATCCGTTTTTGACCCGACAACCTGAGATTGACCCGTTTTTTACCTGAAAAGCGGAGATTGACCCGTTTTTTGACCTGGAAACTAGTAATTTTTTGGTGGCATTGGGTCATTTGGATCATGTCGGGTTGGTTCTGGTCCGTAAAACTGACATGTTTGCAAAAACCGGGTCGGGTTTGGGTTGACCCAAACCCGACTCGTGACCCGAAATTGACACCCCTAGTATTTATAATTCATTCAATTTGAGAAAAAAAAGTTAATTTCATTAGAGAAAAACAGTCCAGCCAAAAACAAATCCATAAAAAATAATTTATAATTGATTTACTTAAAATCAAATA
>NW_021480344.1:0-482 GCF_001605985.2 Dendrobium catenatum | reverse complement strand
ATAATTGCGCAATTGAGGCGCGCCTCACACACGGTGACGCGTACGCCTCTGCCAGGCTCAAAATTGCGTGCGCCTCAAGGCGCCTTTGGGACGAATTGCGCAGAGGCGCGCCTCAAGGCGCGCCTCTTTTGGGAAGAATTGCACAGAGGCGCGCCTCAAGGCGCGCCTCTAATTGCACAATTTTAAACAGAGCACTAATGCACATGTGTGTGTATATGTTTGTTTTGATATATTCTCTAAGTTTTGATGCTTAAATGATTTTTTGACAAGATGGAATATAATAATGATTTGATTTGACTCCAAATAAACTATATTAAACACGCGAAGCATATTTGAAAATGTCTGAACATTAACTGAAGGATCTTATAGTCTCTAAATCTTATGTGCTTAGAGTCAACTTGAGTGACTCGAGAAGATGAATCTAACGAGTACAAGATCATTTATTTTGATATCATTAAAACACCAAAATATATTATAAACGA
>NW_021480343.1:0-337 GCF_001605985.2 Dendrobium catenatum | reverse complement strand
GGTGTTTGTAGCTTTTTAGAGATTTAAGGTAGGTAGTTAAAGCAATTATGCTATTTAAGGTGTATCACCAGTTCTCTCTAGTAGCTCTATACCTTTAAAAAAGCTTTTCAAATATGTTATATCGAGTGCATTGGCCAGACACAAAGAGATCTTGAGGTATGCTGATGAAAGACTTCATTGGCATTTCCACCATGAGGAAGCTTGAATATATGTCATATTATTCTAATGGTCCACTTGAGCATCTAGCATGTAAAATCAAATATATAAATGTTATGTGCAGACATGGAATGCACATTATGATTTTGTACTTTAGATCTCATATGGAAAGGTGATGGTG
>NW_021480342.1:0-292 GCF_001605985.2 Dendrobium catenatum | reverse complement strand
CCTTCCATTCGTAGAGCCCCTGTGGCGTTTTGAATGCAGTCTTCCACTCGTCGCCTGGCCGGATACGGATCTGATGATACCCGCTTCGCAAGTCTAACTTAGAAAAGACAGTAGCACCCGTGAGCTGGTCCAGTAACTCGTCGATGCGTGGCATGGGAAAACGGTATTTGATAGTGATTTTATTGACGGCTCTACTGTCGACGCACATCCGCCAATTGCCATCTTTTTTCGGTACCAACAATGCCGGTACCGCACATGGGCTGCGACTTACTTGAATCAGCTGCTTCCGCAA
>NW_021480341.1:0-243 GCF_001605985.2 Dendrobium catenatum | reverse complement strand
CGACTTGATCGGCGATTAGTAGAAGCTGGAAGTAGGGGAGGGGATATGTAAAAATGAACCAGGGGAAAAAGGAATTGGGTAAATTTTCTCCCTCATGTGGGTATTTATGATTGAAAATGAGAATGAGAAGTTAAAATACTTTTTTGCAAGTTTTGAGATTTTTTTTGCAAAATTTTGACAATATTTTATAATTAATTGTATTAATTTAATTTTAAAAATTATTTTCATTTTTTTAAAATTTTA
>NW_021480340.1:0-446 GCF_001605985.2 Dendrobium catenatum | reverse complement strand
TAGCCCCCACAGCTAGGCGGAGAAGCCCTCACAAGAACCTCTTTTTTACCACCCCGGCAAGGCAGAGAACCTACCTCCTTTTGCTTCCTCCTGAAGCTGGCAGAGAACCAAAACCAAAAGCAAACTCCTTACCTCTACCGACCCTTCCACATACGAGAAACTCTAGACGAAGACGAAGCAGAGCGATCCTTGAAGCAATCCTTGTGAATCCCCTAAAAAGCTCCCCCTCACAAGATCCTCTCTCTCTCTTTCTCTCCTCAAGGTCTTCTCAGGTCAAGGCAGCAGACAAAGGTCTTGAAAAAATGTTGAGCAAGAGCTCTTAAATAGAAGAGCTTCAAAGGATCTCATTAATTGCAAGTTGCCGACATTATCGTCCAGGCCGATATGGACATCGCCCTGGCCGATCAATACAAAACTTAGAAGATCGACCAGAGCATCGCCCTGGA
>NW_021480339.1:0-250 GCF_001605985.2 Dendrobium catenatum | reverse complement strand
TATATTGAGAACACTTTTCCAATTTCACTAATGCTTACTAGGGCAACAGATTGATTGCTTCCTAATACTCTTAAAACATTTATGCATAACTAAAACCCTATATTGTGCAGTCAAACTTTCAATTTTTACTATAAGATTTTTTTTTTTTTGTTTTTTCTAAGGCATTGCTCGGTCGCACGCATTAGGAGTGCATTGCATTCCATTTTCCTTGATTTGTAAGTTTACTGGAATTTAGTTTGCAGCCAAAATA
>NW_021480338.1:0-830 GCF_001605985.2 Dendrobium catenatum | reverse complement strand
TGTTCGCATTCTTAACAGCATCTTTGGTGATATTATCTGCAAATGATGTTGTTTTCTCCTATTTATTTTGAATATAATAACCCTAGAAAAAAAAGCCATTCAGTCAATTAATAATATACACTTAATGATATACATTGTACCTTAACTATAAATGATTACTAACCCAATGAAAAGTCAAAACATATAGAAAAGGTTGATTCAGTCCTGAAACTATTTTGTTTTTCTCAGATAAAAGAAATGCAAAAGTGTCCATATGGTTGGTGTCAAGCTCTTCGCATAGCAACAATTCGTCCATTTGGCTTCTAAAAATAATTGCATTTCCAATCGCGAAGATGATATCCTCCCTGTATAATTTGTCTCACCATCGTTAGATATCGGTTTTATTCGGTATTTAGTAAAATAATAGCAATACCGAGTTGTACCGAGTTTTTTATTTCTCGCTACTAATCAATATTGTGAATAAAACCATGTACTTGACATTCATATATGAAAAAAAAGATAATTAAAGTTAAATACCGAGTTATACCGAGTTTTTTATTTCTCGGTACAACTCGGTATTCAGTACAATAATAGCAATACCGAGTTGTACCAAGTTGTACCGAGTTTTTTATTTCTCGTTATTAATCAGTTTTGCGAATAAAACAATGAACTTGACGTTCAAATACAAAATATATGCCTAACAAAAGTTAAATACCGAGTTGTACCGAGTTTTTTATATCTCGGTATTAAACAGTTTTGTGAATAAAATTAAGTACTTGACGTTCATATACGAAAAAAATAGCTAAAAAAAGTTAAATACCGAGTTGTACCGAGTTTTTTATTTCTCGGTA
>NW_021480337.1:0-839 GCF_001605985.2 Dendrobium catenatum | reverse complement strand
TACTATTGTTGGGTTTTTTTTTAATCTTTTAGGTGACCTATTGGTTTTATTCGTTATGTTTCTTCTGATGGTGGACTATCTTTGTTTTTATCTTTTTTATTTTGTTGTTGTTGTGTTTGATTATTTTTCTTCCTTGTTCTATTATTGATCTAGGTTCAATGTTATGGGTGGTTTTTAAGTTGAATGTTTTGGTGTAGTCTAGTTTTATTCTTTCATTGATCTTGTATTTCATTACTTTTTGTATTTTTTTTCTCTTTATTTTCCTTCATCTGCTAGGGAGTTGGTTTGGTTTGTTTGTTGTGCTTCATGTTTTATCCCTGATGAAAGTTCATCAGGGATGTTTGGCCCTTATAAACTAGTCCCGATTGTTGAGATTCGTTCACTTTGAATTAGGTTGTTAAACCTAAGCTTATGTCCCAAGGCTATCCAAGAGGGGGGTGAATTAGTATTTAAGAATTTAAATTTTAACCCTCTTGATCTTGAGTATGTTGAACCAAAAATAAACTTTAATGAATTTTTAGAAAAAGTTTTTCAACCATAACTTTTGGAACAAAAATAAAACGCAGAAAATAAAAAGCAATAAAAATAAAAGACACAAGATTTATAGTGGTTCGGTCTAAATTAGACCTACATCCACTCCCCGGAGGCACCCTCCAAGTATTGCACTAATACCAATAGTAACTCTCCTTTAGCACCCACAGCAAGGCGGAGAAGCCTTTACCAAAACTCTTTCCACCACTATCCAGTGCGGCAGAGAACCGTCTTCCTTTTACACTTATCCCCAGTGTTGGTAGAGAACCGTCTTGACAGTTCGTTAGGGATGTTAGGCCCTCTTGAAC
>NW_021480336.1:0-283 GCF_001605985.2 Dendrobium catenatum | reverse complement strand
TTTGCTCCATCTCTCTTCTTTCTCAAAACTTTCTACAACTAAGAGATCATAGTCTATCAATAGTGGTCTAATGTCAATGATTCGATAGTGGCTTTACGGCGGTGATTGGGTGGTGGTCTGATGATGACAGTGATCGGGAGATTGTGATCGAATGACAACCAGAATCAAGCGGCGGCGAATACATAGAAAATACACATAAACAACACTTACATATAGAAGAAATAAAAAATAAGGATAAGTAAAACACAACCAGAATCAAAGGACTTAGAGTTTATACAGATAA
>NW_021480335.1:0-338 GCF_001605985.2 Dendrobium catenatum | reverse complement strand
CCTTGTAGATCCAGCCATAACCATCCTCGCCCTCAAAGATGGGCATCTTCAGTTTCCTCACCTTGGGATCTCCTCCGTACCCTTGGTATCCTCCATAACCTCCCATTCCTCGAAGGGGAGGTGCTCCCCAAGTGTCCCGATCGTCCCTCCGACGATTATACCCAAACCCTTCCTCATATTCCCCTCTTCTCCCTTCAAAATCAGCACCCCGGCGGTGCGTTTCCCCCCTCCTTCCGAAGAATTCAGCACCCCTTCGTTCGTACCCCTGACTCATCTCCTCTCTAGAAAGCGGTTCTAGAGGTGGCATATCGTCTTCCCCCTCAAGGATCTCCACCTCC
>NW_021480334.1:0-841 GCF_001605985.2 Dendrobium catenatum | reverse complement strand
GTTTTCTTGAATTAGTTATGAAGGTTTGAAATTTTGACTATTTATTGAATTATTGAAAATCCTTAATTAATGGACCTTTTGTGATTTTGCTCCAAAAGATATCCCAACTCCTTGAAATTAGCTCCAAAGGTCAGGAATGACCTAAGAAGAGATTCCCAAGTGTTTGGGAAACTTTTGGAATTTTTAATAATTATTAATTAATTATATTAATAAAATATTAGTTTTCACTTAAAATTAGATTAAAGTTTAAATTGTTGTCAAATAAATTAGCTTTTAATTTTCGTTGGTTAAGGGTTCAAATCTGGTCTGTTAGAGGTCTTACCCATATTTTTTGGATTTAAAATCGATTTATTACACTTTTTTGAAATTTTGAGGGTTTAATTAAGGTTTAAACTTAGAAAAATTAATTAGGGGGCTTAATGACTTCTAAAACAAGTAAAAAATTTTCTAGTGGCTGAGAGTGTCACTATGTTTAAATGGTTTAAATTTCAAATCAAAATGATGTGTATCCTAATTGTTAGAATTTCTCTAAGTTCTCTATACATAAGTCCTTAATTGTTGTCCTTAATGTCGCTAGGTTAATTAAGTCCGAATCAAGGTTTGGCTAACCCTTGGACTTAACATATAAGAGAATACACATAGAAACACAATCAAATCCTTAAAACAAGGAGAGCCTAGGCTAAGTGGCGTGTGCACAACCTAAGCATGCAACATTCAAAATTAATTAACATAGAAAAAGATATTGATTAATGAATAGTTGAAAAGTAACTATTCATTAATCTCCCCCATAATTCATGTTCAAGCACACTTAATCCAAGTTTGAATCTCCAAAGGATTTCTC
>NW_021480333.1:0-458 GCF_001605985.2 Dendrobium catenatum | reverse complement strand
TGTATAATTGTATAAATAATTATTCCGATTTGAGATTAAGGTTGTAAATTTGAATGTTGAAATTTTGGATTGAGTTTGTAATTTTGTAACTAAAACAAATGTGTAAATGATGAGTTTGTAATTTGACAATTTGTAAATTAGTATTTCTCTATAAAGATTAAAGATTTAAAGACTATAATTGTTGTTTTGTAGTTTGTTGTTTGCACTTTAGTTCTTTTTTTCCCCTTAAATTACAGTTAAAATTACTGTATATACGGTTAACCGGGTCGGGTCGGGTTGACCCGAAATCGAGACGGGTCGGTTTCGGGTTTCGAAAACCGACCTGTTTATAAAACCGGGTCGTGTTGACCCGAACCCGAATAAAGCCGGGTCAGTTACGGGTCGGTCGGGTTCGACCCGTAACCTGAAATTGACAGGTCTACAATCAGTCATGAAGTAATGTGCACTCTAAAACCTTT
>NW_021480332.1:0-225 GCF_001605985.2 Dendrobium catenatum | reverse complement strand
CCCTTGATCTCTCACTTATTTACGGGCCATGCCACTCTAGAATTCTATAAATAGACCCCTCATTTCTCTTGAAAAGGGACCCAAGCAAGAAGAGAAGGAAGAAATTCCTCCTCGACCACCGCCGGAGTCTTGCCGGACCACCGCCGGAGTCTCTCCGGACCACCACCGGAGCTTCACCGGACCACCGTCGGAGGCCCTCACCTTCGCCGGATCACCGCCGGAGGC
>NW_021480331.1:0-695 GCF_001605985.2 Dendrobium catenatum | reverse complement strand
GGAGTGTTTGCCTTGTAATTAATTAGTTTTAATTTTATTATAAATATTATTTTATTGTTAGAATAATTAGTTTTCCGTTATACTTTAAATATAAAAAAGTATGTTTTAAAGAAGCTTGTCATCTTTGGCCTGATGGTTGGGTTGGGATTGTCATCAAGTGGTATGGGTTCGAACACCACTGCAGGCTGGCCGTAATGCGTGCTGCCTAGGCGGCCCAGTCAGGTCGGTAGGCGCTGCAAAGTAGCTTGGTCGGGCAATTTGGGTTAGCTAGAGGTGGGCGGGCTGGGGGTGTGTTGCGTGGGTTTGCTTGGTGGGACTGTTCGGGTTAACTAGAGGGCGGGCTGAGCTCGGGCAGGCTTCTCAGGTTGACAAATTTTTTAATTCTTTCTTATTTTCTGGCACAAAAATATTCCGTCGAAAATATTTTTCAAATGAATTTTTCGTCGGAATTTTGCCGAAAATCTTTCCGGCGATTAATTTAACACCGGAAGAGCTTTTCCAATGTGCGTTATACTGTTGGTTTAATTTTCACTGGAAATACTCATTTCCGATGGATTTTAGACATTTTTCCGACGAAAAAGAAATCCAAATTTAATAAAAGTTAGCAAACACCAAGTCAAAACCCAAATGAGAAGCAGTAAAATAAGTTTTTTAGCAGAAATAAAAGGTTCAAGTAAAACCAGCAGTTGTATAGT
>NW_021480329.1:0-317 GCF_001605985.2 Dendrobium catenatum | reverse complement strand
AGGTTACACTTCGAGATAACACCATAAGGAAAGTGATTGGAACATGTTTTATATTAAAAATGTGTTATTGATAGAAGGCTTAAAACATAATTTGTTAAGTATAAACAAGCTATATGACAAAGGATATTGTGTAAAATTTTGTCATACTAGCTGCATTTTAAGCCTAAATGGAAATGATATTTTAAATGGTAAAAGGGTAAATAATATTTATATGCTAGATTTGAATTGCATTCAAACTCCTATTATTTTTTATTTAAAAACTATTTCTAATGAGTCATGGCTTTGGCATAGGAGACTTTGTCATTCTAGCATGAAAA
>NW_021480328.1:0-254 GCF_001605985.2 Dendrobium catenatum | reverse complement strand
AAGAAAGTGGCTTCTAAGATTTTCAATATTATATGGCGTAAAAGTATTCCTTTTATGGTTTCTGTTTTTTGTTTGGCGTATTTTACATAAGTTTATCCCTACGGATGATAATTTGATTACACATGATTGTATCCTTTCATCTAAATGCCAATGTTGTTATCATATGGACAATATGCATTATTGTTTTGTTTATGGTCCTTGTGCTATTAAAGCCTGTACTTATTTTGATGACATGTTGCACTTAAATTATTTTA
>NW_021480327.1:0-277 GCF_001605985.2 Dendrobium catenatum | reverse complement strand
CACCTTAGAAGAGGACAATGACATTGAGGAAGAAATTATGAAAGTGAAAAGTGATGAGCCTGAATTAACAATATACGAAAAGCTCAGTAGAAGGATTGAGGCCCTTTCTCTGACCCCACTGTCAGCTGGAAGGATTGCAGGGTTAGAAGTTAAAGTGGCCCCCAACTTGAACGGCGAAGTAAAGAAAGTCCAGAAATTCTTTCCTCGCTCCTCCTCCGCAAGGGATGAAAGTGATGTAAACCTTGAGGAGGCAGATTTTAATGAATTAATGGAATTA
>NW_021480326.1:0-301 GCF_001605985.2 Dendrobium catenatum | reverse complement strand
AGCTTTCCAACAAGAAAGTTTTATAAAACCTCTCATTGTAAAGCATTCATGAAACTCGTTGTAAAAAGCCTTCAATACAAAACAAATCTAAAGCCATCGATAAATCATTTCAACATAAGTAAAACAAAACTCTTTTTTAACAAAAAGCAAATTCTCAAGTTTGCAACAAAAGGAGAATTGTGAAACCTTTCAACCACAACATAAAGAAATATTTCATAAAACTTTTTGCCATAGAACGCTCACAACAACTCATTACAAAACAATTTATAAAGCCCTCTAACAAAAAGAGATACAAGAAGTG
>NW_021480325.1:0-294 GCF_001605985.2 Dendrobium catenatum | reverse complement strand
ATTGAGTTGAATTTGGTGTCGTTGGGTTCGTATTTCCAAGACGCTCATTTCGACTATAAGTTTGCTGAAATTGGAGTTCAGGTGATCCCGAATTTAATTTTTGAAGTTTCCAACTTGATTTTTTCCTCGAGATTCGTGCCAGATCAAAATAATTTTTTGCTGACGTATCAAGTTTAATATTTATATAATAAAACATTAATTACAATCTCTTTCAAATATTAAAATTATATCAAATTCCCAAAAAGCCCACTCTAATTTCATCAATACGATTAATTATAATAGAGGCCTTACGAA
>NW_021480324.1:0-2640 GCF_001605985.2 Dendrobium catenatum | reverse complement strand
GTTTTTTTTTTTTTTTTTTTCTTCTAGAAAGCTTACATTGGATGGTCCAAATTAAATCCCCATTTGACTTGGATAATGATCAAACGATCCTGCTCTCAGTTGACCAAATAGGGTCAAATGGGCTAGGGTTGGACTAAACAGAGAATTGGGGATAGGGGTGTCAATTCGGGTCAACGAGTCGGATTCGGGTTGAACCTGAAACTAACCCGGCATTATTCGGGTCAACCCGAACCCGATCCGTTTTTAAAAACGGGTCAGGTTTCTGGACCCAAACACGACCCGATTCGGGTCCGGGTCAACCGACCCGACATGAATGATCCAAAGTTGATCTAAAATTACTAGTTTTCGGGTCAAAATCGGGTCAATCTTCGATGTTCGGGTCAATTTCGGGTTTCTGGGTCAAATAGAAGTTCTCGTGTCAATTTCGGGTCATTTTCGGGTTGCGGGTCAACCCAACCCGATTTTTAAAACGGGTTGATTTGTTGAACTCGAACCCGTCCCGTTTCGGAGTCCGGATTGACCCTAACCCGAGAATTTTTCCGGGTCTGGTTCGAGTCGTGCCAAAAATTGACACCCCTAATTGGGGGATAATGGTGCTTGTTATTTTTTTATAGTGCGCTCTCTTTCACACTAATTAGTTTTAGTTAAATGGGTCCCCAAAAAAAATAAAAAAATTTTATGTTATAAATAGGAGAAATTATTTCGTGTGGAGTCCAGACGTAGGTGTACATCTGGACTCCAATAAAACGTTGGCACGTGGAGTGAACTCGTGAATATTCAGTTGGATTTATTTTTTTTACTTTATATATTTAATGTGTCGGTGGAACTTTAAGCCAAGTGCATAAAAAATGTAGTCAAAGCGCAGTAAAAAAGCGTTACAGTAGAACAGTCAAAGCGCAACTAAAGTACAAGTAAAGCGCACAAAAAAATGCAACCAAAGTGCATTTCACGTGTCAAATTTTAAGTAGATGTCCGAACTCATCTCTACATCTGGACTCTGTATGAAATAATTTCTCTATAAATAGAGCCCTCGGGTTCATTTTCACCCCAAGTCCAATTCAATTGAGAGAGTTCTTAAAAATTTTTCATGTCGAAAGAGTTTTGACAGTTCTATTTTTACACATAGACGAGTTCTATAAGTTCATTACAAGTACCCTATAAGTTTAATGTTATTCTCATTTTTGTAATCAATCTTATTTTATTATTTTCTTATTTTTATTTTAGCTTAATATCATTTTAATTCTCAACTTTGTGCTCAAAAGTTTCTTTTGTTTTATTTTATTCAAGTCCTCTATTAGTATATATTTTAATAGCATCCCCTAGCTTCCCGTCATAGGAATTTTTATTACGTCCGGTGTCCTGACGTAGCTCTACATTCAAACGCCAATAACATGTCGCCATGTGTTCATACTATTTACCGCGCGGCCTGACGACCTGATCCGGACCGGAACCCGGTATTGCTGTGTTCGTGTATTGCTAGGTATTGCTTGACAATAAAGAGAAATACCGCTCTATCAAGACCAATACCTAGCAATACCGAGCAAAACCGGGGTATTGCTAGGTATTGATCTTGATATAATAGTATTTATTGTTACCGAGCAATACCGAGCAGTATCCCGATCTATACAAATCAGCCAATACATAGCAATACCGAGTTCGTGTCCGGGTCGTTTCGTCGGGCTGCGCGGTAAAGAATAGGAGCACGTGGCACCATTTTACTGGCGTCCGAACGTAGAGCTATATCAAGACATCAGATGTAATAGAAATTCCCGTCATAGAGGGCATCATTAGCCTGCCTAATACATTAAGAAAAGACGTTTATAGCCATGTTATAAGATATCACGACCGGGGCCTTCTATCCTACCACACCAAAAAGGGATGCATAGGTCTTCGATTACTTACTTGAATAGTTTACATTTAATTTTCTTTCATTTTAATCATACATTTTTTGTTGCTAAATCATTTTATTTTATTTTTTCTTTTTAAGCCTCTATTTACTACCAAATTCGAGAAAATCTCAAGATTTCAAACCCGAACCTCAACTCTTTAGGTTGAGTTGGCGAGTCGGGACATTTTTTTACACCCCTACTAAAAAAGACATATATGATCAGCATTATAAGACATCATAGATATGGGCTTAATAGCTTATAGCTCATGTAATGCCCAAAAATTAGCAATAAGGTACACTTAAAATTTTCCATGAAATTATACCGCATTTTTCGTGTATCTCGAAATCCTGCAAAATTATTTTTATAATATATACTGAACTTCATTTTGATTATTTTGACATATAATAGCTTGCAGAAATAATTTAGATTATTTTGAAATATAAAACCTTATAGAAATAATGTACAGAAATATATTTATACATAGAATTTTATTTTTCTAAAATTTACATTTTTATTTTACAGTTTATGCAATTAATGCACCATAGCTGTAGGTGGAAATCTCGTGAAACTGCAGAAGCACGGGCGGTGGCAAAAAAATTGATAAATTATTCTGTGTCTGGAGGTCAATCAGAATGCGCCATATCATTTTTTGCTCGGTACCGTTCGGTACAAGGTAACGTGACGCGTTCTGGTTGGCCTCTAGACCATCCAGTGTCCGCACAGAATAATTTCTCCAAAAAATGAGGTGAAT
>NW_021480323.1:0-349 GCF_001605985.2 Dendrobium catenatum | reverse complement strand
ATGTTGAGGATAGTACTCGGGCTCGAGTGGAGCCAGTCGTTGTTCCTAGTCCCCTTAGAATTTTGTCTCCTTTGGGTCCGTACATCGATGCTCTTCATCAGACCTCCGATGAGGACTTACTCGAAGGAGAGTCAAATGAAGACATCCCTGTCCACCATGTTTGTGTTGTCACGAGACGAGGCACGTCAGATGATCAGCATGAGCAGTACGATGATTTGGAGGAACAAGGGGAAGCTGATGTACCTTCCACCTCAGCACAAGGTGGACCTCCCCGTTCAGTAGACACGGATGTTATAGTTTTGCAGTTGCAGACTCAGATGGCGGAGATGGCTAGATCCATGGCGGCGAT
>NW_021480322.1:0-263 GCF_001605985.2 Dendrobium catenatum | reverse complement strand
AAAAAGTTAACAAGATTTTACGTTGTTTACCTTCTTCCTACAATACAAAAATTATTGTTATTACTGAATCTAAAGATCTGAATGTTTACTCCATTGATAACTTACTTAGATTACTCAATGCCTACAAGCAAGGAGTGAGTCAAAGGCAGCTTGATGCAGGTGAAAAGAGAAAGAAGAAAATTATAGCCTAAAAGGCTGAAGATTCTAATAGTAATAATTCTGCACTTGAGGATGATGATGACATAGCACTGATGATAAGATAA
>NW_021480321.1:0-508 GCF_001605985.2 Dendrobium catenatum | reverse complement strand
GTATATAATTTTATTAAGTTTTTTTTTTTTCTCAAGCGCTAATTCTGAAACCAATGGCATAAGAAGCGCTGATTAGATGTTCATAAAACTTCTCTTGGTTGGGGATTTCTAAAATGCTTCATTTTTCCTTCATTGCACCAAGCATTAGCAATATTATAGTTAAAATCTGCCGCTTCTTATCGCTCAGTTGTTATGAAAATTTTCGAAAATAATTGCTCTAGGATGAAAATGGCACGTCGCTCCTTTTTCTTTTTTGATTTCCTTCAATATTTTTTGTTTGCTTGATTTCCACTTTATCTTTTGTCTTTATTGAACAGAAACCACGGCAAATTATTGCATCCGGTCACCGGACGCGGAGATAGGTCCGGATATTAATAAAATATTATTTTAAATTAAGCGCAGGTAAAGCTCAAGTAAAGCGCAGGTAAAGCGCAATTAAAGCGCAAGTCAAAAAGCGCAAGTAAAACGCAAGTAAAGCGCAGGTAAAGCGCAACTAAAGCGCAAGTCA
>NW_021480320.1:0-213 GCF_001605985.2 Dendrobium catenatum | reverse complement strand
ACTACAGCCATTAGCTTTGCCTGGTAGAGTATGGGAGGAGATTTCCATGGATTTCATAGATGGGCTGCCCCGCTCAGAGGGGTTCACAGTGATCTTAGTAGTGGTGGACAGGCTGAGCAAGTATGCCCACTTCATTCCCCTACGACATCCCTACACCGCAGCAACAGTAGCATCAGCCTTTATCAGAGAAGTGATCAGATTACATGGGGTGCC
>NW_021480319.1:0-561 GCF_001605985.2 Dendrobium catenatum | reverse complement strand
TTATGTATATTGGTACGAAATATTTTTGTACACGCTAATCATCCCGTACGAACCAAGTTCGTTCGGTACGAAACGGTTATTACATAAGTCGGTTCACAAAATTCTCCAGGACGTAACCAACTAACGTATGTTGGTTCAGTTCATCTTGGGACGAATAGGTTTCATCTTGACGAATGGAGCGAGCCTCAAGACAGAGAAGATCATCTCTGGACGAACCTTAGTTTTCTTCTGGACGAATGGAGCGAGCCTCAAGACAGAGAAGATCATCCTGGGATGAACCTTATTTTTTGTCTGGACGAATGGAGCGAGCCTCAAGACAGAGAAGATCGTCCTAGGATGAACCTTATTTTTCATCTGGACGAACAGGCCATGGTGAGAATACAGAGACGTTTGTCCCAGGACGACTATTAAATTCATCCTGGACGATTAGGATTAGAAAAATTTTCTCTCTGCCTGTTCGATCCATTGCTCTCCTTAGGGGTAATTGACATGATCATCCCGTACGAACTAAGTTTGTCCTATACGATCAGTAAAAAAAAATTCCCTAAGTGTGTATATTGT
>NW_021480318.1:0-322 GCF_001605985.2 Dendrobium catenatum | reverse complement strand
CACACAACTATAGTCCCTCCGACTTCCTTTGCCTGACTACTTTCCCTCTAACCTCAATTATTCGACTATGGTTCCTTCAACCTCGGTCACTCAATTAGGTTTTCTCGAACCACTATCACCTGACTATAGTCCTTCCGACCACTATTGCTAAATAATGTTCCATTCAACCTTTGTCACCTAATAATGGTCCCTCTAACCTCGATCATCCTACAATAATACATTTGATCACAGTTGCCTGTTGACTATGTTTCTTAGACCACATTCGTTCATCATCTACAATCCTCTGTGTTACGGATCTATGGCTTATGATTTTGATGATAGC
>NW_021480317.1:0-875 GCF_001605985.2 Dendrobium catenatum | reverse complement strand
TGCAAATGATTTATCTCTCACATATCAAATGATTGAGCATGATTAGCATGTTATATTTTACATTACTGCATAAAATTAAGAAATGTAATATGAATGAAATGACTAGATAGATATACTTGCATGTGCATATTAACTGATGGAGCACACCCGCTTAAGGTACTGGCTGGAGACGCGATGTGCTCGTACATGTAAATGGAAAAGGTTATGGAAAAAAAAGGAAATGAAAAATGAGTACCTTTATTGGTACTATTTTATACGGTGGCTCCTATGACGATCGTATTATTTACGATAAAGGATAAAAGTATGGATAAAGATATGATATCTACATAACATTAAAAGTCTTGAAATGAAATGATTAAATAGAATTACTTTATGAATTCAAATGATCATGCATATTGTTCCAAATGTCTTGAGTTATAATAGTTTAAAAGCATAATTTACTTACTGAGTTATTTATGGCTCACTCTTAAATTTATAAATAAACAAGTATTATTCATAGTTATAATGAGTAGAAGAGAAGATGATGTTTATCATAGGCGCAGAGCACCAGAAGAAATGTATTTAAACAAAAATAAATATTACTTAGACATAATTACCAAGGTTGTGAAAACTAGACCGGACATCGAACCGGTAGAGAGAGCGGTTTATGGTTCGACCGGTTCAACCAGGGTCGAATTAGATGACATAATAAATAAAATTTAGATGTCATAAAAATAATATAATAATATAATTTTTTTATGAAAAAATAAATTGAATTCACACATTACTAATATCTTATATAATTTTAAATTTAAACATATTCAATCTTTAAACTTAATTTAAATTTAACAAAAAATTAATTTACAAATGAATTAATAAGTTTAATATAAATAATT
>NW_021480316.1:0-862 GCF_001605985.2 Dendrobium catenatum | reverse complement strand
ATCGATAGTTCCTTGGTAACTCTTGGGAGACTTTCATCGGCATTAGGTCCAAGGTTCTCTGCCTACTCTAGGAGGGTGTAAAAGGATTCAAGGTTCTCTACCTACTCCATGAAGTAGTAAAAGGATTTCCAGGTTCTCTGCCTACTCTAAGAGGGAGTATAAATGTTCAAGGTACTCTGCCTCACCGGGTCAGAGGAATGATTTTGTTAGGGCTTCTTTATCTTGCTGTGATGGTAAAAAAAGAGACACTACTTTTAGTGGAATACTTGAAAAAGAGGTTTTCAAAGAGTGGATGTAGGTCAAGTTGACCAAACCACTATAATTATATTGTGTTCTTTCTATTTACATTTTGGTATTTAATTTTTTACATTATTCTATGATTTATTCTGTGGTTCAAATCTCGGATTTTTGTTATTGTGAAATTACTTTTACTTTAGAATAAGTTACTTTTTTAAAATATTCAAAAACATTTCAAAAAGATTTTCTTTTTTCCTTAAGACAGTTTTTAAATGACAAATTCACCTCCCCTCTTAGTTAGCCTCGGGCTAGTTCGTAAAGGTTTATAACCCTCATGAACTTTCATTCTTAGCATCCTATCAAGATTCCAGTATATAGGTTTTAGATTTCAAATCTATAATTTGGATTTGAATATTAGGTTTAAACCTAAATTTTTGGATTTTTAGAAGAATAGAATAGAAGGAATATGCATAGACTAAAGAGTATATATAATCTAAGTTAGTGAGAGAATGTTTGGGATTTTGAAAGGAAATTCTGTTGGTTTCTCAAATTCTGTGGGTCCACCTCTTTAAGGCTATTTTGGAAAAAGCGTTCTTCAGCCATCTCTTTGGTGGCAACTGGCGGT
>NW_021480315.1:0-775 GCF_001605985.2 Dendrobium catenatum | reverse complement strand
GTTTATAATCTTATGTCAAACAAAAAATTTATTTTTGAATAATTGTAAAAATAATCTCATCAATTTCAATATGGCTATTTTAAAGATATTTAAAAAAAAAATATTAATTTCAGCACATCTTTGTGAAGATCATTTTTTGTTTTATTTTAAAATTAAGTTTTTTTTTATTTTTATTTTTTTGACTTGAGAGATTCTAACTTTAGAAACCAATTATAAATATAGATAATTTCAAATTTAGGTTCTTCATAGAGAATTTTGAATTTATATGCCATATAATAGCGAAAATTAGGAAAAATGCTCATTGCTTGTTTTCTTGTAGAAGTATGCTAAAAAAAAGTTCATTTTAAATTATGTTTCTCTTGTTGTGCTGGCTCACTATTTATTCAAGCCCATCCCAAGATAAAAATGGTTGATATCAATTGAAATTGAACTTTAAATCAAACATTAATTTAAAATTGATTCAAACTTGGATCAAGCTTGTGTCGACGAAGGTCACTAGAGCAGGCATTGTGAGACCGCAACATATTATGATTGAAGTTTAGTGGGGGCTCAAGAGAGTTGGATCTCACACAATCGGAGTTTGCATCGTGAGACCGAGAAGTACCTTGACATGGTCGGAGTTAACTAAGGGTTAGGATTATGACTGATAAAGCTCATTATAACTTGCCTCGTAGAACGTGACCAACAAATAGGAACTTGGGAGCTATGTCTGGCTATTGACGAGAACTAGGGACTGGTGGTGTGACATGATCTTATCAGAGAAGGAAGTATGGGA
>NW_021480314.1:0-289 GCF_001605985.2 Dendrobium catenatum | reverse complement strand
GGATAGAGGGAGAAGAGAAGAAAGGAGGAGAAGAAGAGGAGAGGGACAATTTTTCTAAAGGCCTAAGGGGCCTATTTATAGGTTTTGAAGAAAAAAGAGGGAGTTATTACTATTTTCGGAATTCCCAATTTTTATAAAATTTTTTTGAATTTTTTGGAATTTTTTGGGGTTTTTTCGAAATTTTTTGGGCATAGAAATAGCAAAAATACTATTTTTGAGCAGATGTGGGGCCCACAATGGCGGTGCAGCCAACCGGCCTCACGAAACGGCGCGGCCAGCTCACCAATCC
>NW_021480313.1:0-358 GCF_001605985.2 Dendrobium catenatum | reverse complement strand
GTAACAGCTTAATTTCCTGTAGTGTGATAATTTTTTTAAATCTAGTATACATATCAAAAACAGATTAACTAGGTTTGATGTAGAAAAGTTTGTATTTATGAAATAATAAATTCATGTGAGATTATTTTACTTTACTAGTTCCTTCATAAGTTATACATAGACTATTCTATATCTCCTTACCAGTAGTACAAGATGAAACACACATACAATTTTTAAATTTAAGAGCATACAAAAAGCAATTAAGATATTTCGCATTAAGTTGTGCTAAATCACATTCTTTTAAGGATCAACAACAATAACAACAACAACATCAAGCATTTATTCCACTACGTGGGGTCGGCTACATGAATCTTGTAAG
>NW_021480312.1:0-305 GCF_001605985.2 Dendrobium catenatum | reverse complement strand
ATGTTTTAGCTAACCCTCAAGGTAATAAATGCATGGGAAACATAAACAAAGTAAACACACCATGTCCTTAGATCTAGGAGAGCCTAAACTAAGTGCTCGTGGTGCAACCTACATAAACGATCTACGGCAAACAAAAAGTAAGTACGAATAATGAAGGGATTAGTGAATGATTGGAACTCAACCATCCACTAATCCACTCCCCCATGATTTCTCTTCACATTTAGAATCCATGCCTAAAATTTCATGAAATAGCGGATCTCCCAGAATTAGGAATTTAATAACATAAGTAATTTCGTAAATACTCA
>NW_021480311.1:0-212 GCF_001605985.2 Dendrobium catenatum | reverse complement strand
GCGACTCTTTATCAGCAATCTCCCTCTCAATTACTTTGTATTTAAAATTTTCTTTTCATTGATTCCTCTTATTCTTTGGTCGGACTTTTTTATGCCACCAAAGGTAGTATTTATATATATAAGCGAATACATAAATATAAAAATTATCTTAATCTCACATTCATGAAATTAGAATATATATACGTCTTGTTAAAAAATCCTTATCCTATGAA
>NW_021480310.1:0-202 GCF_001605985.2 Dendrobium catenatum | reverse complement strand
ATTCATTGGATGTAATTTCGCAGCTAAGGTCTCTTTTGGGACGGCTTTTATATTGTTTTTCAAATTAATTTTGAACTAAAAATATGTTTTAAGAAATAGTAAGAAAGTCGTCCTAAACAAAAAAATTTGTTTAGGACGACTTTCTTACTTCTTAAATCAGCTTTCCTTTTAAATAATAGTAAGAAAATCATCCCAAACAAAA
>NW_021480309.1:0-205 GCF_001605985.2 Dendrobium catenatum | reverse complement strand
GAAAATCAGAATGAAAAGTTGATAGAGTTTTGAGTTGTCTCAGTGATTTTGAAGTTGATGTTGGCATTGATGGCTTTAGTAAATAATAACTAAAAATATTAGTATTATTTAGTAAAGTCAAGATTTGAAAAGGTTCAATGTGGTTTGGCACGAATAAGAATTTTGAATTTGATTTTGATATGATTGAAATCTCTTTTTTTTTTTT
>NW_021480308.1:0-352 GCF_001605985.2 Dendrobium catenatum | reverse complement strand
CGGGTAATAGAATACCCTTCCACAGTATTACGATTTTCGTTGTTAGCCATAGATCAAAAATTCAAAAAGTTTTCAAACTTAATTTTTATGAATCCCGCTCTGATACCACTTGAAATTTTGTTAGGGATGTTAGGCCCTTATGAACTTGCCCGAGGCTAACCAAGAGGGGGTTGAATTGATATTTTAAAAAAATTTCCTTTTAGCAAGCACAACAAAAGTTTAAACCAAATCACCATAGAAATCAAAGTACAAAAATAAATAAATGCAGAAGCAAAATAAAGAAAGATCACACCGGATTTATAGTGGTTCAGTCAATCCTTGACTTACATCCACTCCTCGGAGGTACCCTTCG
>NW_021480307.1:0-201 GCF_001605985.2 Dendrobium catenatum | reverse complement strand
TTTGCCTCCGACCGGACGTTCCTCTACGTCCGGTCGAAGGACGTAATAATTGTTCCCCTCGATGAACTTCTCTTAGTGCATGTCCTAAATATGTTAAAGTAAATTCAATAATTTGTTATATTTAGAATCAAATAAAAAATAATATCTAAATTTTATTTTACAAAAAATCAAATAATTTTATTTATATTAATTTTACATTGC
>NW_021480306.1:0-374 GCF_001605985.2 Dendrobium catenatum | reverse complement strand
TTTTTGGGTTAACTTGAAAACCCAAAATTAACTTGGTTGCGATCCGTTTGAAAATAAACTCTAGTCACGTATGTACCGTCAGCACTGTTGAGTTGCGTGTGTTCGTTAGCCCGTCGTCCCGTTCACATTGTCGAGTGTCGAGACGCGTACGTTTGTCAGCCCACCGTCCCATCCGCCTTTGCCAGTGCTGAGAGCATCGTCGACTTCCAGTTGCCACTCCGTGCCACTGGTCGACTCCAACCTTGCCGTCTGACTGTCCCGCAAGACTAGTCTACGTGAGCCCCATCGTCTCGCTATCCGCACATAAGGAGCCCCGGAACCGTGTAGGGTTGGGTCAACTTGGTAACCCGACAGTCAACCCACGCAACCCGTTT
>NW_021480305.1:0-2266 GCF_001605985.2 Dendrobium catenatum | reverse complement strand
CAAATGAGTCCTAAACTCCTTGGGATCAATTCCAAAGTCCATAAATAAACTAAGGACAGATCAACAAGTGTCTAAAGCCTTTTTGGGAGTTTTAATGTTTTTGGGATTAATTAAAATTTGTTAACCCTTGATTGTACCTAAGGACTAAACTAAGATAAATCTAGAAATTAATTTGAGAGAGTTTTAATTCTTATTGATTAGGGGATTAATTAGGAACAATTATGAATATTTTAATGGATTTTATAAGTTAAGGATGGTTCATTATCAATTGATTAGGGTTAATAGGCCATTTCTAAGAAGGATTTTTTGAGGCTCCTACTTAGGGAACCAAATGAACTTCAAATTCAATAAAATTTGGACCAAAGGATCACCTGAACCTAATGACTAAACCCACAAAATTTGAGCTCAAATGGAGTACTCTAAGGTGGTTAACTAAACCACCCAAGGTGAGCTCTAAGTCACCTTCAAATCACTATAGGGGTCTATAATAAGCTTGGATTAGGGAAAAATCAATGTCTATACACTCCTTATCCTACACATTATCAGTGAACCAAAAATCACACCCTAAATCGCATTAGATAGGTCTATACCCTATTTTGAATTTAAGGGTCAAACCATGACCCTTAAACTTAAAATTTGGGGAAAATGCCCTTGAACATCTTAAAATGGGGAGATAAAATTTGGACATGTCAAAAACATGTTCAATTTCAATCTCCCAAAATTCCAGGCCTGGTGGACTTGTATTTAAGGAGTAATTAAAGAAATTTATAAAATACTCAAATTGAAATTAAGCCTAACACTGACCTAACTAGGGCCTAAAATCATAAGGCTTTTGTAGATCTCTCTGAGACCTTTCCAATGAGACTAAGAACACCTAATTTGGACAAGTGTGGAGGGAGTTATGAACTTTTGAAATTCCCTTGAACTTCTGGAATTATTAATTCGGCTATTACACAGTCAACGCTCCCTTTACACGCGTCGCGCGCTGATTGGTTGGGCAATCATTGGCGCTAATTGTTAACGGTCGGATAAACCACAGCCGTCGGATGGCGGATCGGACAGCTGGGATCAATCGCGCTCCGATACCGCGGGATCGAATCCGAGCCGTTGATCGGAATCAACGGCTGAGATTTCGTCTTCAACCTCTTGTACGTATCCGAGACCTCAAAGCTTCTCCGGCGTGATCCGAGCGATCCCGCCGGCAAACTCCGATGAAATTTCACAGGGAGGATCAGGGCAGTGGAAACCTTCAATCCAACGGTGGAGATCCATTGGGGTGAAGGTTTCCTTCACACTTGACCGGACTACCTAGCTAGGGAGCTCGGGATGAAGGGACTACCGTAGAGAAGGTCTCAACAAATGAGCTTCTCTATCAGGAAGCTTCAGGGGACGATGGAGAACAGATCTCCTTCAGACGTCGGGACTTGAGGACGGCCGGAGGTGTGACTTCGAGCGGGATGCCGAAAGCTTTCACGGGCGCTTGCTCGAACGGATCAAGGGATCAATCGGGGAGCTCGAGGGGAGAGTCTGGGAGGTCAAAGAATATCTAGGAGATGATTTCGAGCGAATGAGGATTTTTCTTGCGGTCTCGGGAGCTCGAGCCTATTCGGTCACCTTTTGCGAGCTCGGACGGCCGAGATTGAGCTGGAGGGGGCTCAGATTGCTGCCAGGTGGAAGATGGCGACGTCCTAGGGAGGTCGTGGGGATCAAACCAATGGGCAGCAGCTTTGAACCAGGAGTTGTCTAGGGGGGACCACCGAAACTTGTTTTCCATTGGTTCCGACCGTCGCCGGCCATGGTTTTGGTCGGGTTGACTGGGGGAGGCCGATATAGACATGCTGGAGTCGAGGGTGGAGTCAATTTGGCCTGGGAATGTCTGGATTGAACTGGTGGCTGGGTTGGACCCAAACCTGCTCGGTTCGAGTCAAATTGAGCTTGATCCAGGTCAGGTTAGACCCTGGGTTTGGTATGGAGATAGGTCTGGGTCTGGTGCACCCAATGCAAGTGGCAATTGGATTCAATTTGGTCAGGGTTAAAAGATGGCTCGGGTTAATCCAAATCTGCTTGGTTCGGGTCGATTTGGGCTCAATCTAGGTCAGGTAAGACCTTGGGCTTGAGGTGGGAAGTGGGTCTGGGTCTGGTGGACCTAATGCAAGTGGCAATTGGGTCCAATTTGATCTGAGTTGGAAGATGGCTCGGGTCCACGTGTTTTTGGCTACTTTAGATTATCCTAAAACCTGACCCAGGTTAACCCAAAGCATGGGCT
>NW_021480304.1:0-260 GCF_001605985.2 Dendrobium catenatum | reverse complement strand
CAAATTTATGGTGGTGCTATTGATTGTGATATTTATTTTATAAGTTCAAGTTAGGCCTTTAATTGCTATTATATAAAAAATCCTTTAATAAAGCATACCGCTGGCTTGAACCCAATCCTTTGTCGACAACAAAGATAGTTGACAAGGTTCAATACTTCAATAAAATTACCCATAAGTGCACCAATGATGGCCATGTTGAACATAGAACTCAATTGAAGAGGGTAATTCAAAATACTAAATGCCGCTAAATACCCCCATGG
>NW_021480303.1:0-344 GCF_001605985.2 Dendrobium catenatum | reverse complement strand
ACTCTTTTCTTTCTTCCTTCTAGATTTCTTGTGAGAATATCTGTCAAGGAGATCCGGTTCGCTGCCGACACTTAGAGAGTGTGAAAGGACGAAGGGTTCGCTGCCTACACTTGGAGAGTGTGAACAACCGAAGGGTTTGCTTCCTACACTTGGAGAGTGTGAATAGCCGAAGGGTTCTCTGCCCCACTAGGAGAGTGTGAAAGGATGAAGGATTCTCTGCCCACACTAGGAGAGTGTGAAAGGGCGGACGGTTCTCTGCCAACACTGTGGATTGTGTAAAAGGATGACGGTTCTCTGCCGCACTGGATAGTGGTGAAAAGAGTGTTTTATAAAGGCTTCTCCGC
>NW_021480302.1:0-1160 GCF_001605985.2 Dendrobium catenatum | reverse complement strand
TAGACCGTCTGAAGCTCCAGAAGTCGCAAAATATTTGGTTTTCCACAATTATATTTGCCGATCGCAAAAATGGTGCGTTCAAAGTGAACACTTGACAAACTGATATAGAGGATCTGTTGAGCTCCGAAATGATTGTCAATCGAGTCTGTACGTAAAAAAATCGTGTCCAGGGACCCCAAAAACGTTGATTTGGTCCGTCCGGTAGCCAAAAACGAGCCCGGGAATTTGACGGCGGAACTCCAGCCGGCCGCCGCGAGTGCCCGCGTGCAACGGGCTGAAGTGGCCTCGTAGCGCCCCTTGAATAAATCGGTTCATATATTATAGTTTTTATTTTTTTTTTTGCCCACAAATTCGACGTCTGAAAATAGGGGGGCAACTGATACATCATCATGAAATTATCTTGATCGGGCACGAATCTCAAGGCAAAACCCAATCCGGACACTTCAAAAATTAAATTTGGGAGCACCCAAACTCCGATTTCAACAAGCTTATAGTCAAACTGAGCGTCTCGAAAATACAAACCCAACGACATCAAATTCAACTCAATCCGAGTCCAAGTGAGCCCAAATCAAGCGCCCGAAGTGTTGTTGGAAAGCTTGTACCATAATTTAAGTTACCAAACGATCTCCGGTTTTAATGAGCTTATACTCAAATCGAGCGGCTCGACGAGACGAATCCAACGAGCCCAAGATCGCCAAATTCCGACATCACTAAGGCGTTTAAATGTCCAATGAACGGTACACGATCAAAGGATTCAACTTCAACCGTCCATTCGACCACTCCCTATTTGACCCTGACCTCACACCTATTTACAAGCCATGCCACTCCAAAAAAACTATAAATAGAGTCCTCAATCTTCACAAGAGGACTCAAGTAAGAAGAGAGAAGAAGAAGGAAAGAGGAAGAGAAAAGGGAAAGGAGAACCACTTCCTCCTCGACCACCGCCAGAGTTCTTCCCACCGCCTGAATACGCCAGAATTCGTCCGGATATTCGGGAGAAGCCGGAATTCTTCTCTTCCATGGGATGCTGAAATTCTTCCCAATTAACAACAAAGTTCCCTCCTGACGCCGAAACTCCGACCAAGTGATGCCGGAATTCTTTCCGACCAACAGACGTCCGACTTCTACCTGACGTCGGACCTTCACTTTTCGCAAGGTTT
>NW_021480301.1:0-243 GCF_001605985.2 Dendrobium catenatum | reverse complement strand
TTTTGGGTATTTGGGTGGAATTTGAAAGTGTTTGGAAAGGACCCCTCCGGTTGAGATCTTCAATCAACGCGGCCATCATCGGGGTGTTGTGGGGGTCACTTCTCTTTATGGATTGAACCTTGTCAACTCTATCGGGCTGTCGACAGAGGATCGGGTTTCGTAGGCTTTATGCCCTTTGATAGTGAATTCTCGTTGTTGTAAGCCTCGAAGGCCTAATATGAATGTATTAAGACAAATATGACG
>NW_021480300.1:0-219 GCF_001605985.2 Dendrobium catenatum | reverse complement strand
AAATAATCAAAGATTTCAATTGTAAAGAAGCTAATGATAAATTCTCGATAGCTATACTGGTACAATTAATATAAAAGTACAACAGTATGTGAAGTATAATTAAGTGTAATAAATTATATTATAAAAAATTTCGTGTACGCTCATTGAATTCTTTTATACATGTGAATTTACTGTTTCCAATTTTCATATGTACATACTTAACACCTTTATCCATGCGCA
>NW_021480299.1:0-251 GCF_001605985.2 Dendrobium catenatum | reverse complement strand
ATGTAGAGAGGAAAGGCATAATGGAAAAATTGATGAAAATTTTCTTGTTTTTGCAGCTCTTACATGAGAAAGATGAGAACTATTTAAAGAGAAAGGATAAGAAAAGCCACATTTGAATAAAAATATTATTCTAATATGTTTTCTATCAACTAATAATATTATATATTTCATTAAGATTTCATTTATATTAAATATATATGAGATTCAAACAGCTATAAAATGGCTAGTCAAATGTGAATGTCAAAAAGTCA
>NW_021480298.1:0-215 GCF_001605985.2 Dendrobium catenatum | reverse complement strand
TATCGGATCAGCCGTTTTAGAAGATGATAATGCAGCTGTTCTGGAGCGTGCATATGTTGGCATAGGACATTCACTGCATACGCTATGTCAGGTCGCGTGATAGTAAGATATTGAAGGGATCCTGTAAGTTGTTTGTAGATTAGAGGATTGTGAATGACCGGATCTGAGAAGGGACTGATTGATGGTTTAGTTGAGCTAGGATTTGATAAAGGTTT
>NW_021480297.1:0-260 GCF_001605985.2 Dendrobium catenatum | reverse complement strand
ATTTTGGACCAAGCTTACTCTTAGATCCTGCATCAATATGAACAATCAAAAACTTTTAGCTGAGATAAACTTTCCTCATTGCCACTCCAAGCTTCCTCAGATAACCCCTCATTCAGAGAAATCAATTGTCCAAGATTGATCAGATATGCATTAGTTTGCATTACTTGTGCCCATAACTATTTGAGTAGACCAACATACAACCCTATGCTCCTAGCGCGCTCAGAGATAGTTCTGTTTATGCGCTTTGCAAAACCATTATG
>NW_021480296.1:0-1214 GCF_001605985.2 Dendrobium catenatum | reverse complement strand
ACTATTTGGTTGGAAGTATTAGATTTATTGTATTTTATTTTCCAAAAAAAATATTAAGGGACTATAAGTTTCGCTGAAGAAATGCAGTCTTAAAAAAAGAATGCTATATATAGCTATTTTAATGAGTATAAAACAAATCCAAATGGTTACTGTTTTTTGTTTGGTTTTGAAGTAAAATGAATATAATATAAAATTTAATGAAGGAGGGTTGATGGCCAATGGTGATGTGGTGTCATGGGTCGAAGAAATTATTTTGTTCGGAGACCGGACGCAAAATGTCATCCGCAGACCAACCAGAATATGCCATGTTAGCGGTACCGAGCAATACCGAGTGGCAGTAACGAGCATATGGGTGATGTGGCACATTTTAGTTGGTACTCGGACGACGTTCGATGTCCTCACAGAATAATTAATCCATAGGTCGACAACAACCGCAATGATGGTCGTGACAACTAACATGGGCTACAAAGATGTATTTTGAAATCAACCAAAAACAATTGAGTTTGGATACATCAAAATAATCTAAGTAAATTTAGAATTCACTAAAATGCCACTTTGCATTTTTTGTTTTTCAATCAAACCAAACATCAAAATTCTTAAAACCCATGAAATATTTTAGACTCACTTATCATCATACAAAATAGCAACCCTTGATTTTTTTTTTTAAATTATTGAAGGACCATTTAAGTCCCAAATTAGCCAAGATTTCCAACCTAGCTCCAATGGAAGATAAGATTAGATAAAGTCACCTGAGATGGTTTGGTCACATAAAATGGCGGCCTTCCGATGACCCGGTTAGGAAAGTAGATGTATTAGATTTGACTTTTGTTAAAAAAATAGTATACCTAAAAAGATTTAGTTAGAAAATATTAGAATAACCTTTATTTATTATATTTAAATGAGAATTTAACTCTTAATAGGACACAATAGAGAAAAAAAAAAAAATTATGTAGCCGACCCCACATAATGGGATAAATGCTTGATGTTATTGTACTCTTTTGATCTGGTCAAAAATAACCTCTTGACACTCTCTCGCGCACCCGTTTGCACCCACGCACTTATCCATGCTCTCTCATATATCGCCTCTAATTACCTCGTTGACGATCATTCAAATTCAAGAACTTGACAATAACTTTTTAAAAAAATTATCAATTAAAATAATTAATATCTATCATATATTTTAGTTATTCTAAATTTAATTAAAAATAAATGTA
>NW_021480295.1:0-228 GCF_001605985.2 Dendrobium catenatum | reverse complement strand
GACTGATCGTCCTGTACGATAAATTATTTCGTCTGGACGAAAAATTTCCCGAGGACTGATCGTCCTGGACGATAATTTATTTCCGTTTGGACGAAAATTTTCCAGAGACCCAATCGTCCTGGACGATAATTAATTTCGTCTGGACGAAAATTTTACAGAGAACCTATCGTCCTGGACGATAATTTATTTCATCTGGATGAAAATTTTCCAGAGAGCCAATCGTACTGG
>NW_021480294.1:0-209 GCF_001605985.2 Dendrobium catenatum | reverse complement strand
GACACTTCGTTATAAAATAATAAAAATAAAAATAATCATTTCCTTAGAAACCTTTTCGTCCAACTGTCCAAGTGTTCTTAATTCTGATTGACTGACTTCTAAGTTGTTAGGGCTTAGGAGACTTTGGAGAAGACTTGAATGATGTTGCGTAGAAATGAATGACCCGTTGATTTCTTTTTCTAAGCATGCAAAAATTATTCTGTGCGGAC
>NW_021480293.1:0-257 GCF_001605985.2 Dendrobium catenatum | reverse complement strand
CCTTTGTAAAAGGGCTCGAGAGAATCCACTAAAGATGCAAGACCTATCCGAGGTTGTATGTCGGAGCATTTGCTCAACGACGTTAACCTTTGTGGAAGAAGTCAAGAGAATCCACCAAGGATGTAAGACCTATCCGAGGTTATATGTCGGAGTCCTGCTCGACGATGTTAACCTGTGTGGATGAGGTCAGGAGAATCCACCTAGGATGTAAGACCTATATGAGGTTCTATGTCAGAACATTTGCTCGATGACATTAA
>NW_021480292.1:0-369 GCF_001605985.2 Dendrobium catenatum | reverse complement strand
TTACCAGTGGCTTAGTACCTGTGGTTTTGTTAGGCGGCGGTTTTCCGGCGGTGTATACCGCCGGTGACTACCAGATTTTTAACCGGCGATTTTCTTGTCGTTGAGCCGCTGGTTATATTACCGACGGCTAACCGGCGGTCACTTTATCGATGGTATGCCGGCGATTAAAGAGACCGACGTGTGTTCGCTTAACCGTCGGCTATCTTTGGTACACCACCGATTATTGACCGATGGCACCCGGCGGTCAAGGCCAACGGTATTATCGGCGGCATACACCACCGGGCTTTCACCGGATAACCGCCGGTAGCCATCGGTAATCGCCGGTATAGTGCTGCAACCCATGACCCCTAGTTTGAGATTTTGATGATG
>NW_021480291.1:0-224 GCF_001605985.2 Dendrobium catenatum | reverse complement strand
TTACCTTTTCAATGTGTGGAATGGGTTGGGCTTCGAGAAGTTCTGTTATATCTTCGTTGTGACTTGCAATTAATTTCTAGAAACACTGCTAGAAATGATTGCAAAAAATTATTCCTTAAGGAGAAGTGTAATTTAATGGAACAGTTATCTAAAGTCACTAGCAGAATTTGTTTAACATCCGACCTTTTGACATCTATAAATACTGATGGTTTTATTTGTTTGAC
>NW_021480290.1:0-244 GCF_001605985.2 Dendrobium catenatum | reverse complement strand
TGAGCTCAAATTCGACTCATTGAAAAAAAAAATGTAGGCTCAAGCTTATTTGAAAAGCTCGAGATTGACTCGATTATTAAGCTCGTTCTTTTAGTTTTATACTAATTTTTTTTAAAGAATCTTTACTTTTAATATATACGTTAAATAATGATAGCATATAGAAACAATTAAAAAAAGAAATAAAATGTGTTTATAATGCTAGTATAAAATTGATTTCTAAATGTATTTCAAATTAATTTAGAAG
>NW_021480289.1:0-359 GCF_001605985.2 Dendrobium catenatum | reverse complement strand
ATGACGTAAAAGTAATTGTGTAAAATAATTTAGATTCATTGAAGGGTTCAATTTGAAATATATCTTATTTTGCATATGTTATTAGGCAATGGCAAAAGAATTTGAGTTGGTTGCTTGTTTGATGGTTGTGTGCCCTTATAAAGAATTGTTTCTTATAGAATCCGAACTAATTGTACTCTCTTGTGTGGTATTTAATAAGCAAGTCCTTCCATATTATTATCTCCAAAAGTTTGACAAATCTGCCTCATAGAGAGAACTAGATGATACATCAAAGTCGGATGGCAATATATGTGGCAGCTGAGGTTTCATTTGGAATATATATATATATTTTTTTTAATTTTTTATGATTTTTTTTTTAA
>NW_021480288.1:0-584 GCF_001605985.2 Dendrobium catenatum | reverse complement strand
GTCCACTTGAGAGGATCCTACCCTTAGCATTATTTTTGTTAGATGGCAAGGCAGAGCACTATTGGATGGGCCAGTAAGAGGAGACATTTTAAGATAGAAGTTCTCTGATGTATTTTAAGTCTAGTTTTACCACCTTATGCATTTCATCAAATGTAGGAGACTTTTTCTAAGACTAGTTAAGGAGAGTATGATGGTTTTGTAGTATGAGGCAGAGTTTATGGCTTTGCCTAGATATATTTTGCAGTTGGTTAACCCTTTTTTATGGAGAAGTGTTATAAGCTTTTTAAGAGGACTTCTGGAAAGTTTGAGATAACCTATATTACCATTTAACATTTCTAATTTCTTTGAGCTGGTGGAGAGAGCTCGTCTAATAGAGAATGATTTGATAGATACTCACCAGCGGTGGACTGCCAGTAAGAAGAGGTTTATTGGTGGATAATTAGTGTTTATAACAGTCTCTTATAGTGACAATGTATCGGGAAATGATTTTATTAGTGGAGCACCTATATGCCAAAGCTATGGTACACATCATTCTGGTCAATGCTACAGGATGACTATGTAATGATTCATATATGATCAAATAG
>NW_021480287.1:0-242 GCF_001605985.2 Dendrobium catenatum | reverse complement strand
TACTACTGGAGCGTGAAGGTTTCACTTGGTACTCAAATGTAAGAGTCTCTACTTATTATTTTTTATTACTTCACTCTTTTCCCTCTTCCTTCTAGATTTCTTGTGAGAATTTCTGTTAAGGAGATCTGGTTCTCTGACGACACTTTGAAAGTGTGAACAGCCGTAGGGTTCTCTACCCACACTTAGGGAGTGTGAAAGGACAAAGGGTTCTTTACCTATACTTGGAGAGTGTGAATAGCTGA
>NW_021480286.1:0-203 GCF_001605985.2 Dendrobium catenatum | reverse complement strand
GATCCGTCATGAAGGGAAAGTCGTCAAAGGTGCAAAGTCGAACAACCACAAAGGAGCCGAAGAAGCGACGCATGCAATCTTTACACCTCCTGCGAAGCAACGAAGCCTAAACCCTAGACGCCTCTAAGTTATCATTGATTAACTTAACTAATAAAATTTAAAATATTAATAATTAAGTAAACTAATTAAATAATTAATAGTAT
>NW_021480285.1:0-258 GCF_001605985.2 Dendrobium catenatum | reverse complement strand
GGCGACTCCTTTTGAAGTGCTGTAATGGTCATTGTGCGTTAAGGGAACAATTATTACGTTCTCTGACCGAACGTAGAGCTACGTTCAGCCGCCAATAAAATGTCTCCACATGCTCTTACTCTTTACCATGCGGCCCGACGACTTGACCCGGAGCGGAACCCGGGAATGTTATGTTCACGATTTTCTCAGTATTGCTCGGTATTTCCTAGGTATTGCTTTTTAAAAATGAGAAATACCGCTCTGTGAAGACCAATACCA
>NW_021480284.1:0-320 GCF_001605985.2 Dendrobium catenatum | reverse complement strand
TGTCGTTGTTATATGTTCTCCTACGACAATCATCGTAATTAACATATACAACAAACCTCAAACCTTTCCGGTAAAAAGTTTGCCTTTAACATTTAATCCTTTAATTACTATTAGAGGTTGAAAGAGTTAAGCTTCTTTACTAATCTTCCCTAAATAGTTTGCGAACCATTTGTTGAATGAAAGTTCAACACTTTGAGTTCCAAAAATAAGGGGAGATCCTGCCATATTTTCAAACTTTCAAATTCCTTCTAGAATCATTTAACTTCAATCGTCATTGCCATATGTTTTATGCAATATCCTTTTGTAGTTTAACATTGGCA
>NW_021480283.1:0-386 GCF_001605985.2 Dendrobium catenatum | reverse complement strand
TAAAACCATTCGGTCAAAGGACGTAATAATTGTTCCTGATAAGGTGACCATTCTCCTCCCAAAACCTAATTTGAAGATGTTTCCAATCGGAGACATTTAAGAAATCTTTTATCCCGTAAAGTTTGACCTTGATCAACTTAGCATGAATATTCCAAAGGTAATCATTCTCATCTTCTAACTATTCATGGACGCAACAACTAAAGATCTTATTCCCATTTGTCTTTTGCTCCAAATGACTGGAACCGACTCGTGCTATACAAGCATGTATTATTCTGCTTGCATCATCGCACATTTCTTTGTCGGATACGCCTTTAGGTCTTTCCATACATGATCAAAACATTCTAAATAACTCAAGAAAAAACTCTATAAATATACTTCAAATGTCT
>NW_021480282.1:0-340 GCF_001605985.2 Dendrobium catenatum | reverse complement strand
TTCCGATAAGTTCATAGGATTGCAATGTTAAGCTTGAAAATTCTAGTAAACTTTAGAATTGTTGTAAAGAAGTTTGTCTGGATAAATCTTGTAGAGCATTACGGCATTAATGATTCAGATTTCGGCAATGGAGTAAGAAGATTGATTGTGAAGACTGAGGAAGAGAAGAAGGTTTGAAAATGAGTAAATTAGAGAAATTTATTTTTGTGTATTAATAGAATTTAATTGTCATTTTAATTATAGGATTGTGATTTGATCAAAGAAAAACATTGAGAAAAGGAGAACATTAAGATAAAGGAAAACAAGGTAAATAATTTAAGTATATGCATAGTATGTATTT
>NW_021480281.1:0-229 GCF_001605985.2 Dendrobium catenatum | reverse complement strand
TGTCGTTGGGTTCGTATTCTCGAGACGTTCAGTTTGAATGTAAGTTTGCTGAAATTAGAGTATGGATGGTCCCAATTTTACTTTTGAAAGTTTCCACCTTTATTTTGCATTGAGATTCATGCCTGATCAAGATAAATATTTTATGACGTATCATATATATTAAGAAAATGAATTGTATTTCCACATCACATAATATAAATAATGTACATCATATATTAGAGATGCAACT
>NW_021480280.1:0-341 GCF_001605985.2 Dendrobium catenatum | reverse complement strand
AATCACACCAATCACAATCAAGGATCCCTATCTAGGTGCATGTGCAAAGGAGGAGAGTGAACTCTTAAGTATTCAAGTTAAATTAGGACTAAAATACTTGAAATCCACTCCAATGCAAACTTCTTTACCTCATCCAATTTGCAATGTTATGATAAGGGGAACACTTATCATAACATTTATCAATCAAGCTTCAATATAAGTTAGAATGCCTAGATCATAAATATGCAATATTAAAATAAAGGTTTGAATATAAATGTCCTAAGAACTTATTTAGACTTGATCAATTGACCTTAAGCATCATAAAGCTCTATTTAAAGAAGGGATCAAAAGAGGTTTGAACA
>NW_021480279.1:0-311 GCF_001605985.2 Dendrobium catenatum | reverse complement strand
GGTGGCCGGACGGGAGAGGGGGCAAGGTCAGCGGTCTGGGATGAATTGGAAGGGGTCGGCTGCAGGGAATTTAGAGAGGGAGGAGGGGAGGATCGGGTGGGTGGAACGGGATGAGGGAAGGAGGGAAAAACAGTAAACAAACAAGATAAAACCAAGAGCTCACCGTAGTGGGCTGTTGGGTACTTCGGGCGGAGCCTCTCCAAGGCCTCTCTTTCTCTCAAGCTCTCAAGCAAGAAGACAAAGAAGAAATTCAGAAAAAAAAATTTAATCAATTATCATTAACCATAATACAACATGAAATGACCTATATA
>NW_021480278.1:0-484 GCF_001605985.2 Dendrobium catenatum | reverse complement strand
ATATTTTGTCAGCCTAGATGATATGAACAAAAACCTTATGATCATCCCAAATCATCTTGGCTAATTGAGCTTAATTTGTACTGATCGTATATGATGATATTTATATCATCCTGGATGATAAAGTTAGTTTATTGCAATTAAGAGCTATTCTAAAGCTCTTTTATTTAATACCTCTTATTCTACCCAAGAGACAATATTTGGTTGTCTTTCTAACCATAGAGAGCCAAGAGGAGAGGGAGAGTAAGAGAGAGAGAAAGGATTTTGTGAGGGGGAGTTTGTGAGGGGTTTAACAAAGGTTGCTCCAAGTGAGGATCTCTCATTGTCTTCTCCAATCATCATCCTTTTTGGGGGTTCTAGAGAGGTCTACTTCAACATCTGATCAATGTTCTTTGCCTGCTTCAGGAGGAAGACAAAAGGAGTTGGGTTCTCTACCTGCTTCTGGAGGAAGTAAAAGGAGTTGGGTTCTCTGCCTCACCTAGGTTGG
>NW_021480277.1:0-226 GCF_001605985.2 Dendrobium catenatum | reverse complement strand
CTTTGTATAGAAATGATTTCACACCCTAATTTCCTTTAAATCCAAGTTGAAAATTTTCTAAATTCCTCAAACGATTCACTCTTATGAAAAAGAAATCTAACCCAAGTGAATCTTGAGAAATCATCCACTATAACAAATCCATATACCTTCCCTCCTAGACTTACAGTTCCTACTGGTCCAAAATGATCATTGTGAAGAATTTCCAATGGTTTACTAGTCCTAAGAT
>NW_021480276.1:0-322 GCF_001605985.2 Dendrobium catenatum | reverse complement strand
TTACTCTTGGAGACAACACCACCAAGAAGGTGGTAGGCTCATGTATTATTGGTAATTCTAAGAACCTTATAATTGAAAATATTTTGCTTCTAGATGAATTAAAGCATAATCTGCTCAGCATCAGTCAACTCTGTGATAAGGGCTTCATCGTATAATTCTTTATAAATTCATGCATTATAAGTTTAAGTAACAACACTATTTTGCACGGAAACATGATCAATAACATGTACTTGCTTGATTTAAATAATGTTGAATGCGTTGTAGCTTTTTGCTTAAAAACTGCTATTGATGATTCATGGTTGTGGCACAGAAGATTATGTCA
>NW_021480275.1:0-200 GCF_001605985.2 Dendrobium catenatum | reverse complement strand
ACAACTTAGATAAGAAAAATTTATCAAGGTTATGAAGCATTAAAGCAATTAGATAAGGAGGATTATTGTAAAAGTGATGAAATGAAGATTAGTTAATTTTAATTTTCAAAATAAAATATAATTAAAAATTAGTTTGATTTGAAATAAAGATTAAATGATAGAGGAAAGAACATATTCAATTGGCAATATTATGCATCTTT
>NW_021480274.1:0-352 GCF_001605985.2 Dendrobium catenatum | reverse complement strand
TTTTATTTGAAGCCTTCTGAATAAATTTTAAAATATATACAAGGTTTTCTCAAATTTTACTTCTTTGCATGCCTTAGGATGAGACTAACTAACTACAAAAAAGTGAATAAAATTTTAAGATGCTTGCCTTTCTCTTTTGATTATAAGATTACTATAATTATTAAATCTAAAGATTTGAATACTTATTCAGTTGACAACTTACTTGGATCACTCATTGCTTACGAGCAAGGGGTGAATCAATGAAATCTTGATGCAGGTGAGAAAAAGAAAGAAAACATTGTGGCGCTAAAGGCCAACAAAACAGACACTGACTCTTCCAGGTCTGAAAGCAATGAAGTTGCCTTAATCACGA
>NW_021480273.1:0-489 GCF_001605985.2 Dendrobium catenatum | reverse complement strand
AAGCATTATGGGCTTATAGGACTACATACCGTACTCCGACTCAGTGTACACCATATGCTTTAGCTGTTGGGGTCGAAGCCGTTCTCCCACTTGAGGTCGAGCTCCCTTCGTTGCATATAACAGTTAGCCACAATCTGTCTCACGAAGATAATGCCCGACTCCTGTTGGAAGAACTTGATGGTTTAGAAGAGCTTCGTTTGCAAGCTTATCAGAACCTTAGGTTGTACCAGGCCCGTATGGCCCAGGCCCATGATTGCCTTGTTCGACCCCGTGCTTTTTAGGTCGGGGAATTAGTCCTTGTCTTGCGTAGGCCTATTGTCTCGCGTAGTCGTTGAGGTGGTAAATTTGAGCCCATTTGGGAAGGTTTATTCGTTGTAGAGCAAGTATACGAAGGTAGATCTTACTTGTTAGTTGATGCGAATGGCGTTCATCCCAAGCCTGTTAATAATGGACAGTACTTGAGAAAGTACTACGCTTGAGTTTGCACAT
>NW_021480272.1:0-397 GCF_001605985.2 Dendrobium catenatum | reverse complement strand
ATCAAAACAAATCAACTCATAATAAGTTCATAACCAATAAATAAGTCAAACCAAATAAGTTCATCCTAAATTTACACATAAGTTCATCAAACCAAATAAGTTTACAATAAGTTCATCAAACAAAAAAGAGTATTAATCTTCCTACGTGTCCTCGCTGTCTGATAATGCATGTGGCTGCTCTTACTCTTTCTTCTTTTGATTTTCATCTCTGTAGGATCGCAGCCTTGTCTGTTTCTCATTTTGAACATTTCTCATCTCTTCTATCTCTCTCGTCAATGCTCCAACCCTCTGGCTTACACTTTCTTCATCTCCACTACGATCATAAAATGCTAGGGTGGATTAACTGCCCCCATAAGCATAACCTTGTGAACCCAAGCCATATACCCTCCCCCTTTGA
>NW_021480271.1:0-3770 GCF_001605985.2 Dendrobium catenatum | reverse complement strand
CCCTGATACTATTTTCCCAAGCACCTCGGTGCTGTAGAGTTTGTTGGGAGAAACAGTAAAAAGTGAAGCACCATGGTGCTATAGATTCAACGTTGCAGTGCTGGGTAATGTTGTAATGCTGTGAGTTTGAACATTGTAGCATCATGATGACGGCTTTCTTTTTGCTTCTTAAAGAAGGTGATATGCTAACTACACCAAGGGATCCAGAAACCTGCAAGAAAACAATGAAACAGGACAGACAAGACCAAAGAATAGAATTCCTCTGTAAAATTGAGATATATTTCTTCTGTGTATTTCTTTACCGCTTCTCCTCTATGTATGAGGTCTTCTTACATCTTTTCTAAATAACTAACAGCAAGCAAAAAGTGGGAATAAAAGTCCCAGGCACTAAAGTAGCAAAAAGACAAAAGCGGTTAGTAGATAATGGAACTAAAACATAAGAGGAGTCGTGTACTAATATGAGCTGGCTGTATAGGTAGCTGTATGAGCTCGAATACTAAAGGTACACTGCATCAGATCCCTCCTGTTAAGTAGAAGTCACAGTGTCCACACTGTTTGCTAAATCAGCTTCATCTGGCAGCTTATAAGGATGGATATCGGCCACATTAAAAGTAGACGATGTGTATATATGCGGCGGTAGTTCAACTATATACGCATTATCATTTATGCGTTTAGTAATTGGAATTGGTCCAAGCTTGCGAGGATTGAGTTTGGAGTACTGACCCACCGGAAAGCGTTCTTTTCGCATCCACACCATGACAAGGTCTCCTGGTTCAAATACTAGTTTCCGCCTATGAAGATCAGCCGCTTGTTTGTACTGATTATTGGATTCAACCAGTTTTGTTTTAACGTCATGAAGCACAGAATATTGTTGATCTGAGAACGTAGCAGTTGCTGCTGTTTGGTATTTGGGCAGTACCGCTATGTACAGAATGTGATTTGGTGGTTTGGTATAGACAATACTGAATGGGCATCATCCTGTCAATCGATTGGTCATGGAATTATATGCGAACTATGCTTGACCCAGGACCTCATCCCATTGTTTTGGACGATTCTTCACAAGGCATCGTAGCATGTTAGCCAACGTACGATTCACTACTTCTGCCTGGCCATCGGTTTGGGGATGTTATGCTGAGCTAAGCTTAAGTTCAGTGTGTAAATGACTCCACAAATCTCGTCAAAAATGACTAATGAACTTCACATCTCTATCTAAAGTTATACTTCGTGGCAGCCCATGTAGTCGAACTACCTCTTTAAAAAAAATTCGAGCCATGTTAAATGCATCAAAAGTCTTTTTGCATGCTATAAAATGTGCCATCTTTGAAAATCGATCGACAACCACCAAGATATAATCAACTTCATGCTTCGTTCTAGGCAATCCCAATACAAAATCCATACTTATATCCTCCCAAATGGACTCCGGCACTGGAAGAGGCATATATAGTCCCGCATTTTGAGCAACACCCATATATTCTTAGCAAACGGAGCACCGTTCCACCAATTTCAGGACAGCACGGTGCAAACGAGGCCAAAAGAACCGGCTCTGTAGTTGTTGCAGGGTTTTTCTCTACCCAAATGTGCTGCTAGTCCGCCGCTGTGGGCTTCCCGAATTATTTGAGAAAGATAAGAAGAATCTGAAATGCACAGCAGATTCCCTTTGAATAAAAATCCATGCCTTATGGAGAAATCTTTGAACGGAGTGACATTGCTGCACTGCTTCCATATGTATCCGAAATCCATAACTTCCTCGTACTGGTCCTTTAAACATTCCAAACCTGTTAATTCTGTTTGTAATTGTGTGAGCAACGCCGCCCTCGATAAAACGTCGGTAACTCTATTGAACTTGCCCGACTTATGTTTCAATACGAAGGCAAACTTCTGCAAGAATAAGACCCATCGAGCATGCATACGGTTTATTATTTTTTGGCTGTTTATAAATTGAAGTGACTTGTGGTCGCTGCACAACAAAAAATCCTGATAAAGTAAATAGTGTTCCCAATGCTTAAGAGCTCGTACACGGCGTACAGTTCCTGCTCATAAACTATCCACTTTTGTCTGCTCGAGCTAAGTTTCTCGCTGAAATATTCCTTTCGAGCTGCATCAATACAGCCCCAATCCCTACAGTCGAAGCATCCGTTTCCACTTGAAAAGGCTTTTCAAAGTCGGGCAATGCAAGCACTAGTGCGGAGCTGAGTGCTTGTTTAATACAATCAAAGCTGTGTTGTTGTTCGGCTCCCCAAGAAAAAGATTTTTGTTTCAAACAATCTGTAATCGATGCCATGATTATGCTAAATCCCCTTATAAAATGTCTGTAGAAATTGGCGAGGCCGTGGAAGCTACGAATGTCAAATAATGTCGTTGGGGAAGGCCACTCCTTAATAACAGAAATCTTGCGCAGATCTACCTCCACTTCGCTCCGCTGGCGGACATAATGAAACCAAGAAAATATACTTGTGAAGTGGCAAATTCGCATTTCGACAAATTAAGGAATAATCGGTGAGCTCTCTAGATTTGAAAATTTTCAGTCAAATGTCGTAAGTGAGCATCCATAGAGTTGCTAAAAACATGTATATCATCAAAATATACTACGCAAGATTTACCCAAAGTGGTTTGAGTACCTCATTCATTAGCCACATGAATGTCGCCGGAGCATTGCACAATCCAAATGGCATCACTCGCCACTCATACAATCCCTGGCGTGTTTTAAAAGCAGTCTTCTATTTGTCACCGCGGCGAACTCTAATCTGGTGGTAACCACTTTTGAGGTCTAACTTAGAGAAGACTTCAGCGCCGGCGAGTTTATCAAGCAGTTCGTCGATTCGCGGAATGGGGAAACGGTATTTCACCGTAATCTTGTTGATTGCTTGACTGTCAATACACATTCTCTACTGACCATCCTTTTTGGGCACCAATAAGGCCTGGACTACGCACGGACTCAGGCTAGTTGGATGGGTTACTTGTCCAGGAGTTCATCAACGATCCCTTGTAGTATGGTGTGCTCCTTGGGGCTCATTTTATAGTGAGACAGATTTGGAAGCGTTGCTCAAGCAGTGAACTCAATTAGGTGTTGGACGTCTCACAGGGGCGAAAGTCCCTCAGGTAGTTCCGCAGGCGCAATGTCCTCAAATTGCTTCAGCAATGACCGAACTGTATCAGGTGTATCTACAACAAAGGAATTGGGATGTGTATCTGTCACTACTAAGGCCATAATGTCAATTTCAGTTTGGCCCGTGGCTAGCAGAGCACGTCCATCCACCAACTGAAAAACTGCATTTGTTTCTTTATTGTTCTGTTTGGGGTCATAACAGAATGTTAACAGCCTAATCTTCTTACCTTTCCAGTCGAAGGCATAAGTATTTTGCCTACAAGCATAAACAACCACAATGTCGTACTGCCATGGTCGGCCCAAAATAACATGGTCGATATCCATATCGTTTTCACACAAAACTTCGCACATGTACTGCTTCCCAATAGAGAACGTAATTCGACACATTTTCATCACCATGACTTCCGTTCCTTTCTTGATCCAACTGATCTTGTATGGATTGGGGTTCTTTTGTGTCTTCAGTTGTAAAGCTTGAGTAAGAGAGCGGGCAACTATATTTTCTGCACACCCATTGTCGATGAGGAGGTCGCATACCTTTCCTTCAATTGTGCAACGTGTGCGGAAGATATCATTTCTTTGGGACTTAACAGGTTGGTGAGGAGTTAGCAACAGCCTCTCCAAAACACAAATAACTATATCTCCTTCATCAGCGCCCAGTTCTTCA
>NW_021480270.1:0-329 GCF_001605985.2 Dendrobium catenatum | reverse complement strand
TGACGAACCCCCATCAACTCTAAGGGTTTCGTAATCACCTCTAAATCTTCTGTAAGTGTGGCTGGTAACTCTGAGCTGGATGTATAATCTCCAATTGCTCTTCTCAACTGTGACACATGAAAAACCGGATGAATAGTTGCAGTGAGTGGTAGTTTTAGCCGATATGCCACTGCTCCGATTTTCTCCAATATTTCATAAGGTCCAAAGTATCTTGGGGTGAGCTTTTCATTTCTTCTGTTGACCACTGTCTTCTGCAGGTATGGTCGGAGTTTTAAGAACACTTTCTCTCCTACTTCGAACTGGATGTCCTTCCTATGCCCATCGACCTG
>NW_021480269.1:0-241 GCF_001605985.2 Dendrobium catenatum | reverse complement strand
CAAATATTTATGTGATATTAAGAAAATAATTGCAAAATATAATCAATGAGTGCTTTAAACTTTATTGATCCATCTATTTTTTTTTTAAATATCAATACATTGAGGTATTGTTAAAGAATTTGGAGCTTTGGGCTAAAAGAGTTGCATTTATAGATAATAAATTGTGATTTATCTCTAATCATTACAACTAAAAATATTCATTTAGATATAGGGGTATTAACATACATAGAAATTAATATTT
>NW_021480268.1:0-936 GCF_001605985.2 Dendrobium catenatum | reverse complement strand
AAGATGGATGGCTTGTGACACTTGACAAAATGGATTTTCAGCCTCGCATATTCAACCCTCTCACAAAGGCTGAAATATCTCTCCCATCCCTATTCACCATCCCAGAAGATAAATATCAGAGGATTAAGCTAGATGAATCTTCTGAGTTTTTTTATGATGAAATAGATCAATGTTTCGCCACAGATGTGGAAATGTTCCGTGATGTATATTTTCGGAAGATTGTCATGTCCTCTAACGACCAATTTGGAACCGTTGTTGTTATCTACGGCTATATTAAATTGTTGGCTTTGCTCAGGCCCAATGACAAGGCATGGGTTCTCGGCCCTTCTGACCACACCAATAAGTGGGTGGACTTTGAAGACGTTTACTATCATGAAGAAGAGCATAGGTTTTATGCAATCACACATTTCTCGGCAGTGCTAGCCTTTGACCTCAACGGACAAAATGTTGAATTCATTTGTCCACCAATATATGACGATCATGCCGCAAACTCTAATATCATGAACTATATTGCATTTTTGTTTGGAAATCTCATAAAAATTGAGAGAGAGGTTGAACGTATTGATCTTGACGATGATGAAAGTATGACAGTGAAGACAATTAGGATATCAATTTTTAAGTTATTGCCAGATGTTGTTGCTTGGATCCCCATTAAGGACTTGGGAGATTTCTCTTTGTTTGTAGGTTGTAACCAGACATTCTCATTGCATCACACGGTTGCTCCTGGAATTAGACGAAACTGTGTATACTTCACCGACCATGTGGAGGGTATGTCACCAAATGAAGTTACTCGTGATGCTGGATTTTATGATCTTCACAGTGATTGCTTTCACTATTTTTTAGATTCAGATTTACAGCCAAATTGGCCCCCTTCAATCTGGTTTATACCATCATTTTCATAAAATGGTTATCTTCATCTATTTGAGGAAGCAGGTG
>NW_021480267.1:0-380 GCF_001605985.2 Dendrobium catenatum | reverse complement strand
TCATGTGTTTAAATTAAAGGCAATATATTGACTAAAATAAGCACCTAGAACATAATATGAAAAAGGCTAAGCACATTTCAAGAGAGAACCTTTATTAAGAGCAGCATAGACACCACCCTATTTCTAAAAAAGATAAGAGATGAATTACTCATTGTCCAAATTTATGTTGATAATATTTTATTTGGATCTTTCGATAAAAAAATATGTGATAAAATTTCTAAAATAATGAGTAAGGTATTTGATATGAGTATGATGAGAGAACTGACCTACTTTCTTTGAGTTAATATAAGGCATAAGGATGATAAAATTTTTCTTAGTCAATCAAAATACAATAAGGACATCTTTAAGAAATATGAAATGGATAAGGCCAAGCCAATAAA
>NW_021480266.1:0-244 GCF_001605985.2 Dendrobium catenatum | reverse complement strand
CCGACACTTGGAGAGTGTGAACAGCCGATGGGTTCTCCGCCTACACTTAGAGAGTGTGAACAGTCGAAGGGTTATCTACCTACACTTGGAGAGTGTAAACAGCCGTAGGGTTCTCTCCCCACACTAGGAGGGTGTGAAAGGACGACGGTTCTCTGCCAACACTGGGGATAGTGTGAAAGGACGGACGATTCTCTGCCAACACTGGGGTTTGTGTAAAAGGACGACGGTTCTTTGCCGCACCGGG
>NW_021480265.1:0-1258 GCF_001605985.2 Dendrobium catenatum | reverse complement strand
CGGATGCAGAGTTGATGGAGGGAGATTGCACCATTTTTGACTTGAAGCAAATGAGCCTATTTGCTCTGATACCATGAAGACAGAGAGAAAGACGAAATAGAGATGAAGATGACTCAGCAAAGTAAAAGCTAATTAGAATTGTATTATATGTGTTGTGTATTACAGAGCTTGCCTATATATAGACTTTTAGGCAAAGCGCCTTTACACGTGTACAACTGAGATTAGCTGATGCAGTTATGGTTTAACGATGGATATTGAATTGGTTGCTTCTAGAATAGTTTTCCATGTGCTGTCCGTTTGCAGGTTGAATTGTGTGTGTTGTTAGTAACATACACAAAAAAAAAAAGATTGATTTCCAAATCTCTGTTCTTTCTCCCGTTTCTTTCTTCTATCTCATTTTTGGTTTCTTTAGTAAGCTCACAGTGCCAATAGATTCAAATGCGGAATCTTTTCAAGCACATTCGTCTCAGCTTCAATCTATTTATGGCTCTTTGCGATCTTTTACCTCAATCTCTTCACTGCCACCAGATTTCCACCCTCTGATGTCTCCTTATACACAGTCCCAGTACTTTTTCCCATCATATCCGCTGTCGCGCACAGAAGATCATCGATAGTGAAAATGAGGAGAGAGGCCCATCGAAGTGCACCAGCTTCCCTCCTGAATCTCCACCGGTATCTACTTCGGCAGCTGCTTTTCCAGCTTTCTCTATTCCTCCCACCAATTTGCGCTCTATTTGTTGTGGATCTGTTTTCATGGTTTATGATTTTGATGATAGCAAATACTTTTATTTCTCTACGACTGCCTTATCTACTGACATTTCAGGTCCACACGATCAGACTGCAACTTGGAACCAGCTCAAGATTGGGTAGACTAGGTTTGAGTCAGTTTGTACCCTTTTTCCTTTCTTGAGTATATCGTATTTGGAGTGGCTCATGATGCTTTGTAACTTGGAAGATTTCTAACTTTTTCCTAGAGTTTACTGTTTTTGGTAAAATCATTCGGGATGATTTTATATCATCCTGGACGATCAGTTTAAAAAAGAAGAAACCCTAATTAGGGTATCCTCATTAAAGCAGCCATCATTATGCAAAAATTATTATCCTGGATGATTTTGTATCAGCCAGGACGATAGGCTCAAAACAGAAAGAATCTGTCGCCAGATCTATTTAGGAATTACTTATTTTAGGACATCGTCCAGAGGATCGTCCAGGACTATTAAATATCATCCAGGATAATCTAGGACAATTTTTTCAAAAT
>NW_021480264.1:0-205 GCF_001605985.2 Dendrobium catenatum | reverse complement strand
GGGTATTGAGATAGTTGGAGAATTGGATTTGGATTTGGGAATTTGAAAATGTTTGGAAAGTTTGGAAATTTGGGCAGATTTGATATTTAAAATAGAAATTTCATCATCGTGTACTTAAAGTGGATGGTGGGGGAATGGAGCGCGTTGAGCGGAATAAGCGGATCTTTTTTGGACCCGATCAAGATCCCATGGTTCCGTCATCCCG
>NW_021480263.1:0-688 GCF_001605985.2 Dendrobium catenatum | reverse complement strand
AACAAAAATAAACCTTCAAGCATTTAAATGGAAGTAAACCCCACCTTAACCAAATCTATCAATTCGTCTCAACTATATGGCAAAGTCATAAGGCCAACCCCTCTTGGGCAACTTGCAAATAAAGCAGTAAGTTCCATCTCAATTAAATTTGGGTCTTCCAATAGATATAAACCCCAATTCAAACTACATTTGATAAGCTCATATGCTAAAAAGTATAATAAAATAATTAAACACCAAAAAAATAACAAACAAAGTCTATATATAATCACCTTGATCTATTTAGCATCACTGAGAGAATACGACTCATGGCTACTCACCAGATTCCCCAGATGTTATGGCTTATAATATAACATTGGTACATTGAGATTGTTAGTCTTCTATAGATAATGGAATCAAGGTATCTTAATCAAGTTTACCTACATCCCTTAAAATGCTTTAATTAATTAATTGAGCCGCTTAAGAAGACCAATATAACATATAATATAATTCTGACAAATTTTTATAATACTAAGAAATTGGTTTCCAAGCTTGGTTTGATATATACAAAAATAGTTTGTTATGTTAATAGTGCATATTGTATTACAAAGATGATTTTTTAGAGATTACATACCTCCATTATAAGGAACCAAGATTTAAACCAAAATTTGGAAAGAATAGAAAACAAAAAGAGGTATAAGACAATATGATA
>NW_021480262.1:0-658 GCF_001605985.2 Dendrobium catenatum | reverse complement strand
ATTGAATCCAATATTATGAAGAAAGGGATGATGATAAACTTATATTTCAACACAGTGTTTCTAGCTTGGAAAAGTAGAAACAAGTTGATTCATGATGGTGTTGAAGACAAATCAAGTTACTTAGCTTCTGATGCTATTTGCCAAACTATGGTTTCTCTTAACTTTAGTCAATTCAATTTGGGCTTTTGGGATGTTAATCAGTCGTTAAGACTGTCTAAAGCTTGGCATCCTCCTCCACCCAATTAGCTAAAGGTTAATGTTGATGCTTCACTTCTCTCTTCCTACAAATCTGGAGTTGCTGCGGTCTTCCGAGATAGCTATGGAAGATTCTTGTTTGCTTATGGAAAATCACTTCGACATTGGGATATAGCTCAATTGGAGATGCTTTCTATTCATTCTCTAAAGGAGGAAATAAAGGACTGGATGTTCAAATACAAGGGAATTATCATAGAAGGAGACAATTCAAATATCATTTCCTATTTCAAAAATGCTTGGAAAATAGGGAGGTTCAGAGATGATGGTATGGAATTTCTTTCAAGCTTCAACTTTGTCTTTTTTAATTGTATTAGTAGATATTGCAAAAAGTTAGCAAATCTTTGTGCTAACTATGCTCTTTTTAGAAGCTTTGAGTGGGTGGATTGTTTAGAGAATAAGATTT
>NW_021480261.1:0-262 GCF_001605985.2 Dendrobium catenatum | reverse complement strand
TGCAAGCTACATTCTCTTTTATAACCTTTTAAAAAATTTTAGTTATGAGTATATCTTCTTAGATATTAGAGAATAGGAGCTCTCTCTCTAACATAAGGAAGAATTACCACAAACAAATTTAATAATCAAGGACAAGAGTAACGAGGGATCTTGATGTGACAAGAAAACTTCAAACATTATAATTACAAGATAGATTTGTTTAAGCAAGCTTAAGAAAATATCTTCATTTTATAAACAATTTTTACTTTGAGATAGATTTTTT
>NW_021480260.1:0-840 GCF_001605985.2 Dendrobium catenatum | reverse complement strand
GGCCTCATGTTGTGGTTCGGTGGAGCAAAGATGTCAGGCAGTGGTCCGGTAGAAGTCCGGACCTCAAGTGGTGGTTCAGTGGAGGTGAGGGCCTCAGGTGGTGGTCTGGCGAAACTCCGGCGATGGTCGAGGAGGAGCTTCTTCCTTCTCTTCTCTTCTTCTCTTCTTCCTTTTGCTCCTCTATCAAGAGAAACGAGGGGTCTATTTATAGATTCATGGAGTGGCATGACCTGTAAATAGGTGAGAGATCAAGGGTAAATGGGGAGTGGTTGGATGGACGACCGATATTGAATCCCTTGATCGTGAATTGTTTGATGGACATTTAAATGTCTTAGTGATGTTGGATTTTGGTGATCTTGAGCTCGTTGGATTCATCTTGTCGAGCCACTAGATTCGACTATAAGCACATAATGTTTGGAAACTGTTTGATAATCCAAATTGTGGTTCAAATAGGGCTTCGGACCCTTGATTTGTACCCATTTGGGCTCGGATTGAGTCAAATTTGGTGTCGTTGTGTTTGTATTTTCGAGATATTAATTCGACTATAAGTTTACTGCAATCGGAGTTGAGATGATCTCCGAATTAATTTTTGAAGTTTCTAACTTGATTTTGCTTTGAGATTCGTGTCCGATTAAGATAATTTTTTCATGATATATCAGATATGTAAATACATCAGAATAATCCTTAAACCCTAGCTCTAGTGACCCTTCCATTTTCACCTATATGACTTAAAATTTTCACTAATAGTTTATTTATGTATGTACCCTTTTCTAAACCACCTTTCCAACCTACTCAAAATTAGCCACTCAAATAACTCATACCTCTACACCCCCATCTTAA
>NW_021480259.1:0-207 GCF_001605985.2 Dendrobium catenatum | reverse complement strand
GATTACTATCAAATACATTACATTATAAAAAAAAAATCTAGACTCTCCTGCAGGGGTTATCCTAAGTAGTTTATAATAAAAAGTCATCCAAGCAGTTATATATATGAAAATACTGAAAAATAAATCACACTTGGCCGTGCTTTGATTATTGGGGGCTAAGCAGTTGAAGCAGGTACCTAAAGCAGTTATACATTTATTATTATTAAT
>NW_021480258.1:0-310 GCF_001605985.2 Dendrobium catenatum | reverse complement strand
CACAGTAGCAATCCTCCAAGATCCCATTCTAGGGATAGATAAATCTCCCACAATCACCTGAGAAGAAGTATCAGAAATCACAAAGTTCCCAATCTTCGTATTCCATAACACTAAGAT
This sequence comes from Dendrobium catenatum, assembly GCF_001605985.2. Taxonomy (NCBI): domain Eukaryota; kingdom Viridiplantae; phylum Streptophyta; class Magnoliopsida; order Asparagales; family Orchidaceae; genus Dendrobium; species Dendrobium catenatum. The sequence continues at coordinate 193 of NW_021480258.1, read as the reverse complement.
GCCACCAGAAAGACCTACCGCAGGAAAATGATAGAAATCCCATTCCTTACCAATAAGAACATCAACATCCTTCCTATTAATAATACTCATCTTAGTCTCCATAAGGCCAATGAAAAAAACATCATGATCTTTAACCACCTCTTTCAAATACAGAATAACTTCCCTCTTCCTAGCCCCTCTGCAGTTCCAAAAT
>NW_021480257.1:0-282 GCF_001605985.2 Dendrobium catenatum | reverse complement strand
CTGTAATGTAATTATCTCTGGCTCTGGATGTATATATATTGATACGAATATTGATACGAATAACGGATAAAGAAAAAGAAAAAAAAATGAATGATTGATCAGATGAATCCTTTCACTACACGGATCTTGGGTCGTTATAGCTCGCTCCTGCCCCGCTTGTCTACATCATCGTATGTCACCGCGTGTCGCGTCTAGGTCCCAAGGTTCGTGTCCAGGTCCATATCCAGGCCCGTGTGCGGGCGTGCCGAGCTTGCCACGATTGCCCACATGCTAAAATTGAAC
>NW_021480256.1:0-1263 GCF_001605985.2 Dendrobium catenatum | reverse complement strand
CCTTAAGTTTGAGGGAGACTTTTCTATCACGCAAGTCAGATACATTCCTTCACTTCAATCCTCCAACTTGAATTCTACTAAAAATATCCCCATCCATTTCACCATCACTCTAAACAATAGACCCAAGATATCTAAAACGTATACTCTTATTAATGACTTGATCACCCAAAGTCATAATCGCCCCACTAGAAGTATCATTACTAAAATTACCCTCCAAATATTCAGTTTTAGACCTACTCAAACAAAAGCCTGTAGACTCTAAAGTTAACCTCCATAATTCAAGTTTACTTTCAACTTCCTCTCTAGTCTTATCAACAAGAAGAATATCATCATCAAAAAGCATACACAAGGGTAAAACCTCTTGCAAATGTCTAGTGAGAACATCCATCACTGAAGTAAAAAGATATGGGCTTAAGGCTGATCCTTGATGTAATCACATTGAAATAGGAAAATACTTGGTCAAACTACCTTGAGTCTGAACACAAGTAACAGCTCCTGCATACATATTCTTAATGACTTGAATATAAGCAGTATTAACCCCTCTTTTTTCTAGAACTCTCCATAACACTTCTCTTGGAACTTTATCATATGCTTTCTCTAAATCAATAAATATCATATGTATAGTAATCATATTCTACGGATCTCCAACTGCATCCCTCGGATTACTACCCACGGATCTCCAACTGTAGCCCACGGACTATTGTCCACTGATCTCCAACTGCAAAATTCAGATTGTTGCCCACGGATTGCTGATGTGGTCTCCCCATGGCTGCATGATTCAACAGAAGCAACCCCATTTTCTAGCAGAAGGCAAAAAAACCAATGCTTCTGTAGTATCCTAAAAACCACCATCTTTGGCATTGGTAGTAGCAGCCCAATAAAAAATGTGACAGAATCAATAAAAATTAATAGCAAGGAGAAAAATTAAGATCAGACTCATTTTGTTAAGATCGTAGTAACAATTGAAGACTTGGTTTCATTCAATAATAATTTGTTTGTTGAGCTATAAAATAAATTATCGCATTGCGATGGACAAGCTACCCAACAAAGAGAAAAAATAAAACTGCTACACGAGTTCATTCTCAAAGTCATAAAATGGTTGTAGCGCTGCATGCAAGGAGTTGTAATTTCCCTTGCTCATTTGTAGAAAAATAAAAAACTATGATCGTAGCATGTTTTTAAAAGAAAGCTGTTGCCACAGAAAGCCTAGAAAATAAAGGCTAGATTTAGTTCAAGGCCAAAACTTCAAAGCATCTCAAAATA
>NW_021480255.1:0-501 GCF_001605985.2 Dendrobium catenatum | reverse complement strand
TACGACCTCCTTGTAGTATTCGTAGGAGAGCCTTTGCTTTGGTATTGAAACCACCTTTCACCAATCTCAGGTGGATATGATGTCTGGATTTGTTTATAGAGGACGGGTCTTTGACTATCTAGTAGTAGTGCTGCCTTCTCAATCAACAGACATTTCATATTTGTTGTAGGAGTTGCTTGTACTTGTGTCTACAGTGGTTCGATATGCTTATGATATACCCACTGTTGTTATCCACAAGAGGCTCGTATTTGTTTGTAGGGATCCGTTGTGTTTGCTACGAGTTCCTAAGAATGTTCATAGGAGACCCACGTTTCTTGCATCACATCCACCTTTCACCAATCTCAGGTGGTTTGATTGTGCTTGTTTATGGGGGCGGATCCTCCATAATTAGTCTCCCGTATCGCCATCTCAATCAACAGTCGTTGTAGGGACTGTTGTAGGAATTCATACATCTTTTATGTGCTTCGGGACTTCATCTCCCACTTGCAATTTGTTGTTTAG
>NW_021480254.1:0-1098 GCF_001605985.2 Dendrobium catenatum | reverse complement strand
TAACTTCAAAGATGTCAATAAGATGTCGTAGGAGGACTTATACCTAAAGACAGATTTAAACATGATGGTTGTCGTAAAAGCGGACTTAAGCCAGAAAGTCAGTAGGATGCCATAAAAGCGCACTTAAACCTAAAAAAGGATTTAATCATGATTGGCTGTCGTAAGAGCGGACTTAAGCTAGAAGTCAATAGGATGCCATAAAAGCGGACTTAGACCTAAAGACGGATTTAAACTGGATGGCTGCCGTAAAAGTGGACTTAAGCTAGAAAGTCAGTAGGATACCGTAAAAGCGGACTTAGACCTAAAGATGGATCTAATCAGGATTGGCTGCCGTAAGAGCGGACTTAAGCCAGAAAGTCAGTAGGATGCCGTAAAAGCGGACTTAAGCCTAAAGACGGATTTAAACTAGATTGGCTTCCGTAAGAGCAGACTTAAGCCAGAAAGTCAGTAGGATGCCGTAAAAGCGGACTTAGACCTAAAAACGGATTTAATCAAGATTGGCTACCGTAAGAGCAGACTTAAGACAGAAAGTCATTAGGATGTCGTAAAAGCGGACTTAGACCTAAAGACGGATTTAATCAGGATTGGCTGGTGTAAGAGTGGACTTAAGCCAGAAAGTCAGTAGGATGTCATAAAAGCGGACTTAGACCTGAAGACGGATTTAATCAGGATTAGCTGCCGTAAGAGCGGACTTAAGCCAGAAAGTCAGTAGGATGTCGTAAAAGCGAACCTGGACCTAAAGACGGATTTAAACTGGATTGGCTGTTGTAAGAGCGGACTTAAGCCAGAAAGTCAGTAGGCAGCCGTAAACGCGAACTTAGACCTAAAGATGGATTTAAACTGGATTGGCTGCCGTAAGAGCGGACTTAAGCCAGAAAGTCAATAGGATGCCGTAAAAGCGAACTTAGACCTAAAGATGGATTTTAAGATTGAATTTAGAAAAATAATTAATTTCTTTAAAATTTTGAATCATTTCTCTTCATCACAAATGACATTGATAAATTGAAAATGTTCTACTAGAGATCATAAGCTTTTATATATGTCACTTTCTAGAAGGGGAGGAAAAAAATATTTGAATGATAGTCTTGAAATTATTGG
>NW_021480253.1:0-362 GCF_001605985.2 Dendrobium catenatum | reverse complement strand
CACCCGGGTCAGTTCGGGTTCGACCCGAACCCGACCCATGACCCGAAATTGACACCCCTATCACATCAAAAGAAAGCTGCGGTGAAATAGAGCGTAGCGCGTCCCAATCCAAATGTGTCAACAAAAAAAATCTCAATAAAAGAATGATATATAGCATTTTATCCCACAATAACCTCGTAAAAAATTTAGAAAAACAGCTAAAGCTAAATCAAAGCAGGGACTGCCACCCCATAAATGAAATTGCATATCATAGGTACAGATCAAACTTTAGTAAATCACATTTCTACTCATCAAATAAAATAGCAGTAGCACACAAAATCCAAGAAAAAAAACATCCAAAACATTGGGCAATCACCAATCTT
>NW_021480252.1:0-325 GCF_001605985.2 Dendrobium catenatum | reverse complement strand
ATTTAAAATTTTTTATCATTATTATTAGATTAATTTTATTAATTTTAAATTATATTATTATTTATTATGTTATTCGATTCGACTGAATCAATTTTAAACCTCTTCTATTTTCAATTTATTGGTTGGTCCAATTTTTACCATCTTAATTATGATAAACTACCTGTTTTTTAGCAAACACCGTCCAATCTCCATCGAACGACAAGAATCTCGTCACGTGTTTCAACTGCGCGACTACGATAGCACTTCCATTTTCCATTCCAAATCACGTGATAGGCTTTAAAGGGTACGTGAGCCCCAAACCTCAGCCGCGAGCGGGTGAGTTATT
>NW_021480251.1:0-285 GCF_001605985.2 Dendrobium catenatum | reverse complement strand
CCAAGCAACTTTGTAGGGGTTCGGGTGTGGAGTGGTCCTTAATTGCAGTTTTGAGATCATGGCAGAGGATACGGCGTTGATGCAACTTCCACTGTCTATTATGACTTTGCAATTTTTGTCTCCAATCTTAGTGAAAGTGTAGAAGATCGAGGTCCTTCGCCAGTCGTCGCTAGGTTTAGGTTGGGAAAAGGCACACCTAACAACTTGTAGATCTAGTCGGTTCATCTTTTGGAGGCAGTGAACAACATCAGTATCATCCTCGTCGAAAAATTCTTCATCGTCGTC
>NW_021480250.1:0-526 GCF_001605985.2 Dendrobium catenatum | reverse complement strand
TCTCTCGGCGGGCCTAACGGCAACCAGTCCCACAAGTGTCTGACCACGCATTTATTTTCTACCAACTTAAAGAGTCGCGCTGCTTGAGAGATAAATCGAACGTTGGTTGAAGGGGTTCCCAACCACGCTCGCCTACCAACTCAGGTAAGTCCGGTAAAATTTAAACATTTCCCTCTCATTTTTTATTAATTAAATAGAGAATGAATCTTATCTTAAAATTTTTGCAATATGGTTCTAAAGAATGTTAATTAGTAGTGCTAAAGAGAATTAATAGGAGAAAAGTAAGGAATACCGTTATTGATGGATTGTGGAGGTGGATAACTATCCTGTAGTTGAGAATAAAACATGGGCCAGTATGGTGATTTACAGAATTTCCGCACTCTTCCTTAAGCTGAGAATATATGATGATCATTCTGAATAATTGTGATTAACTAAGCTAAAGTGTTGTTAGAGTGTGTTGCAGTTAAATGATCTCTTGATTTTTTTTCTTTTATAAATATATATTAATTTTCACTTGCTTGGTTCT
>NW_021480249.1:0-3281 GCF_001605985.2 Dendrobium catenatum | reverse complement strand
GGGTCGACGCCAGCTGCGGAGTCCGAATAGCGCGATACAGCATACAGCTATATATATAACTGCTTGCATAGTTGCATACAATTAAAATCATAGTTGTAATTAAATTCTCGAGAAAAATGAATGCAACTGCTTTAACTATATTTTGTATCGAATAAATGTTCGTAAGATTCACAACACATTTAATTTTGCATCTGATCTTCTAAGAAAATTAAGGCTTCATTTTGAACAATTTTTTAATTATTTTTTAAAGTAACTTTTTAAGCATAGTGGAATCAATTTTTATTTTGAGGATGTAATAATAAATGATTTTGAAATGCACAATATATATGAAAGAAAAATATATTTTTTCTTTAAATTTGGACAATTATATTTATTGAATATGGACAATAATTAAAATGATTATTCTCTTACAATAAAATTTTCAAGTTGGGCAATTGCCCATCCCGAACTTTTCCTGATTCCACCCTTACTTATTTATATTGCAAGAAAAAATATATATATCACAAATTCTAAAAAAAACATATGATAAACTTAACGATGATAAATCATCGTATGCTTTCATTATTGTAAACTTTTTAAGCGCAAATATAAATGATGTTATATGTGGAATGATCAAAACTTTTTTTTATTTGGCTATGCCATATCATTGGTGTTATAATAAGATGACATACAATGTGGAAAAAGATTTTGTAGCATATTTTTATCAAAATTTTCTAGCCCTTAAATATTCCTTAAAATTAGTGTGATATATAAGTAATTAAAGCTACACATATTTTAAAGCAAATCTAAAAACTTTTAGCCCCATTTTGACCTCTTTTTTATAGGGTATCCTAACCTTTTTTTTATGTAAGATCCTTAATTTTGGCCCTTTAAAATTGAGATGCATAATGATATGACAAATATATCAATAGGTGTAACTTTGTCTTTTTAGTGATATTAGTGATCCATGAAGCATATTTTTAGGAGATGAAACTGTTAAAATTTGCAAATATGCATTTGTCTCATGATGATGAATAGTGTTGCATCCTGGAGTATTCGCGGTAGTAGAGAAATATACAGTTTAAAGTCTTAGTATTGTACGAAGATATAGCACACAAGCAAATAAAAGAGAGTGTGTAGTGTTCATAAAAGATGCCATAGTTTTTACATGGAAACCCCTGAAAAGGGAAAAAATCATGGGGTCTGACCCAGTTTGAATGAATCCACTAGTATTTACAGTCAATTACAAATGAGGCCCTTCCTTAGGAGAGGGCATTGGCTTAATGTCATAAATGTACATCATATAGAGCACATTATATTGTGGGAGTTACAATAATCAACATAGATGTATTTGTTTAATCGGCATGACCATAGTCGATAGGATAGAGATCGGAAAGACCTTTGTCTAGTGATGGAGGTCGGAAGCATCGTAGTCGGTAGGAGACAGAGGTCCGAAAGACCATAGTTGATAGGAGATAGGGATCATAATGACCATTGTCTATTGATGGAAGACAGAAGGACCATAGTAGGCTACAGAGGTCAGAAGGACCATAGTCGGCAGGAGAACGATGTCAGAAAGACTGTTGTCTGGTAATGGATGACATAATGACTATAGCAGGCGAAGGATGTTAGAAGGACCGTAGTCAGCAGGAGACCGGGGTCTGAAAAAATGTTTTATGGTGATGAAGGTCAAAATGACCATAGTAGGCGACGGAGGTCGGAAGGACCGAAGTCTGTAGAAGACTGAGATCTAAAAGACAGTTGTTTGGTGATGGAGGTCGAAATGGCCATGGTAGGCGACAGAGGTCGGAAGGACCGTAGTCGGCAGGAGACCAGGGTCTGAAAGACCATTGTCTGGTGATGAAGGTTTAAACAACTATAGTAGGCGACAGAGGTCTGAATGACCGTAGTCGGCGGGAGACCGGGGTCTGAAAGACTGTTGTTTGGCGATGGAGGTTGAAATGATCATAGTAGGCAATGGAAGGACCGTAGTCGATAGGAGATCGGGGTCTGAAAGACTGTTTCTGTTGATAGAGGTTGGAAGGGCCATAGTCGGTAGGAGACATGGGTCCAAAAAATCGTAGTTGGCAGGAGACCGGGGTCTAAAAGACCGTTATAGAAGTGTGATACTTCGGGAGAACTCTCTGTTTCAAGTGGTGGCCTGACAGAAGTCCGGGCCTCAAGTGGTGGTCCAGCGGAGCAACAACGCAAGGCGGTGGTCCAGCAGAGCAACGACGCCAGGCGGTGGTCCAGCAAAGGTGAGGGCCTCAAGTAGTGGTTCGGCGGAGCAACGACGTCAGGCGATGGTCCGGCAGAGGTGAGGGCCTCAAGTGATGGTCCGACGGAGCAATAGCAGAAGGCGGTGGTCCAACAGAGGTGAGGGCCTCAAGTGGTGGTCGGGCGGAGCAACGACGCTAGGCGATGGTCCAGCGGAGGTGAGGGCTTCAAGTGGTGGTCCGGCGAAAGTCTAGCGGTGGTCAAGGAGGAGCTTCTTGCTTATCTTCTTCCTTCTTATCTTCTTGCTTCGATCCCCTTTCAAGAGGAATGAGGGGTCTATTTATAGATTTCTGGAGTGGCATAGCCCATAGATAGATGAGAGATCAAGGGTCAATGGAGAGTGGTTGGATGGACGGCCGATGTTGAATCCCTTGATCGTAAACAGTTTGTCAAACATTTGAAGGTCTTAATGATGTCGGAATTTGATGATCTTGGGCTCGTTGGATTCTTCTCGTCGAGCCGCTCGATTCGACTATAAGCACGTAATGTTTGGAAACCGTTTGGTAATCCAAATTGTGGTTTGAATCTTCCAACAGCTCTTTAGATACTTGATTTGTACTCATCTGGGCTCGGATTGAGTCGAATTTGGTGTCGTTGGGTTCGTATTTCCGAGACGTTCAGTTTGACTATAAGTTTGCTGAAATCGGAGTTCAGATGATCCCAATTTTAATTTTGGAAGTTTCCAACTTAATTTTGCATTGAGATTTGTGTCCGATCAAGATAATTTTTTGAGGACGTATCAAATGGAATTGACTCTTTATGTTGTAGAGACAACTTTATTTGTGGTCGTCTCATATGTTAAGGCACCTTTAATTAAGGAAACACAAAAAAAATATTTTGCAGAACAATGAAATTGAAAGATTGGACTCATTTCCATACGGTAAATCAGTTCAAATCGACAAGCTGATTACTTTGAGTTCAAGGAAACAATAAAACTGCCTTTTTACGACCTCAAATAAAGAAAAATCAAAAGAAATTTGAAGTAGAGATGAGAAATAGGAGATTGAGGTCTCAAAAAAATTAGT
>NW_021480248.1:0-447 GCF_001605985.2 Dendrobium catenatum | reverse complement strand
TCAACTTGCAGACATTTTTACAAAACCTTTAACCTTTAATGCTTTCAGTACATTAAGATAAGGCTTGGTGTAATTGATTTGAATGCTTAAATAGAAATGTTTATGCAACATTGATGTTTCTGTTTTCGTAGTTTAAGTTTTTATGATTTTGTTTTTGTGATTTTTTGTTTATTTTTGAGTGATTTTCTATTTAAAGTCTGTACATTTGTCATTGTCTATTGTGCTTTGTGTGTTTATTTTGATTTTATTTGATAAAATACAAAAATCCAAAAATTTGTGTTAATCGTCCGAGATGAAAAATTTTCGTACGGGACGATGTGTGTAAAATGTCAATCTGCGTGATTTCAAACCGTCTTGAGAACTATTTTTAATATAGTTCGTCTGTACAATCTGCATGATCGTCCGGGATAAAATATCTTTTTCTCAAACGTCGGGACGATTGATTGC
>NW_021480247.1:0-1380 GCF_001605985.2 Dendrobium catenatum | reverse complement strand
CTGAATGTTCAGGCCTCACGACCCGATGCGAGCGGGATCCGTCCCGGTCGGGTTGGGTCGTGACACCGTGAGCTTTTCTATATGATCCATAAAGTCAATTTACTGCTTGAAAATCTGAATTATACCATGACCTATATTTTTCGTGAAGGAAATACTTGTGCGGATTGGTTGGCTAAGTTGGGTTGTCAGTGCGCTTCTATTAGAGAATTGGAAGCCTCTAATCTGCCTGTTTTCTTAAGAGGTTTGGTGAAGCTTGATAAACTGGGTTTACCTTATATTAGAGCTGGCTAGTCTTGCATTTTTTGGTCTTTTTTCTGACATTGCTGGGTTGTGCTTTGCTGGTTAGGCTATTTGGTCATGTTTAGTTGGGAGTTCTCTTTTTCTGTTCGCATGTCTCTGTTATTTGTGTGGTTTTTGCCTTGCTGGGAGGGGACCTTTTTTTCTTTGCGGCTGTAGGATTTTCTGGATTATGTTGGACTTTCAATCCTGGAAAATTTTTAATGTTTATATTCACTTTGATTCTAATCGGGTCGTTTCTCCTATGTTTTTTTGGGGGTTAGCAGTGAATTCCTTTCTTACTAGGTTGGTTAGTCTGTGGAGGATTATCCTGAAGCGTATTTCTGGGAATGCCTTTATGATGACTGGTAATCTTGTTGCCTTCTTTGTTTCTTTTCCTTTTGTTCTTTTGGTTATGATTTTGTAGGTTTGCTTCCACCTTGAGGGAGTTTTTGGCAAGGAAGTCTGGGCTGATTGGATATTACTAGAGCTTTCTTATTTTTGGGCACTTTTTTGTTCGGCCTTAGAGTGTATCTAGGCGATTTTGTATTCTGTGTAGATGGGGATAATCGACCCTTAGGTTTTTTTCTTTTTTGGATTGATTATAGCTCTCCGAGAAGTAGCGGGTTGATAGTCTCCTTAAGGACTTGTAATTTTTACTTATATCAACGCGTAGGCCCCTCCGTGGGTTTAAACTAAAAAAAAAATTTTAAAATAGTGAGAATCCACTTTGACACCAATTGAAAGTTCTCTAATACCAATTGAAAAAGTTCACAATTAGCTTTAATAATAATTGACAGTGCTATGAGGCACATCGAGAATAGGGGTGAGGTGAATTGGTAATTTTAAAAATATTTTACTAATAAATCCTTTATTTAAAAATAAATATTAAAATATATTGAAGCAATTAAACAAACAAAATTGAACAATGTAAAATACAACTAAAAGCACGTGCAATTTTGTTTATGTTTTAATTTTTTTAAAATAATAATAATATTATTTTTTTGTTTTTTTTTTCTCTGATTTTTTCTTTTCAAAACCAAGATCAAATTAAAAATAGTTACTATAATCCTCTCCTTCCTTGGAGCTCTTCACCAAGAGCTC
>NW_021480246.1:0-498 GCF_001605985.2 Dendrobium catenatum | reverse complement strand
TTGATTGACTAATTATGTGGGTTAATTTAAGTAAGATTTTAAATTTTCGTACAACAAGAATTAGATTGTACAGTACGATTAGTTCAAAAATCAAATTTTGAAAATCTTACTTAATTTATTCGGCTGCTAGGTTTTTCAAATCATAACGAATCGTACAACACGATCCAAATGTACATTACGATTAGTTCATAGAAATAAAATGTTCAATTAGCCAATAAGCCCATTCTTTCTATATTGATAGTATAATACGATTGTAAGTCTTACAGTATGATTAGTACAAATTTTATTAAACTTTTAAAATTTATCTCACTCCCCTGTGTGTGTGCATGATCATCTAATTGCATACACTCTTATATAGCCAGACTTAGGGGTGAAAACGAGTCGAGTCGAGCTCGAGTCAAGGGTTGTTCGAGCAGAGCTCGTTTGTCAAATATCTAGCTCGAGCTCGAGCTCTAACTTGAGTCGAGCTCGAGCTCGACCCGACATCTAAAGAAAAAG
>NW_021480245.1:0-240 GCF_001605985.2 Dendrobium catenatum | reverse complement strand
GAATCAAAGGATTTATAAAAAGCAAGAAGAGGGTGAGTGTCTTTGCAATATTTAGTATTCATAAAATGGGCCCATAAACTTTCGTTAGATCTAAAAGAAAACCACAACTTATGAGAGAAAGCTTGAACCATGTCTGAAAGATTTTTGCAACCTAAACCCCCTTCTTTGTAGATACCACAAAGTTTGTTCCAAGAAGCCCAACTCATACCGTTAATATTAAATTTAGATCCCCAAAAGAAT
>NW_021480244.1:0-292 GCF_001605985.2 Dendrobium catenatum | reverse complement strand
CACGTTTTGAGTATTTTCTGTAATGATTCTACCGGTTATTTTGGGTTCTGTGCGATTTTAATCGAATAGATAAATATCAGGTTGCTAATTGATGTTGCTTCAGTAGAATAGAAGTCTTATATTGATGTTGTGCACGTTCTGTGGTAATTTGGTAAATTTCTGATTTGGTGATTTTTGTGTAAATTCCGTATACTGCCGTTATGCCGTTGGATTTTCGTACGATTTCCGATTTCCCCGAAATTGATGATTTGAATGCATATGAATGTGACTATCTAATACTGAATACTGAAAG
>NW_021480243.1:0-494 GCF_001605985.2 Dendrobium catenatum | reverse complement strand
TGCTGCTTTAAAGGAAGCTCTCCGCAACCAACATCTTATCATAAAGAAGCTGTACGTTGAGTTAGAGGAAGAAAGAGAAGCTTCAGCAACTGCAGCTACTGAAGCTCTATCTATGATCCTTCGCCTGCAGAGAGAGAAAGCAGCAGAGAAGATGGAAGCTTGTCAATACAAGAGGATGGCAGAGGAACGGATAAACCATGCTGAAGAGACCTTGGAGGTGCTTGAAGAAGTCGTTCAGCAGAAAGACTTGGAGATTGAATCTCTCCGATTCCAACTCAAGGCAAACAAGCAAAAACAGACAAATCATGGCATCAGCATTCCAGACATCGGAGAAATGTTGCTTTGTGAGAACAAATCATGTTGTAATGGTATTTTTAGAAGGAATGCTTCTTTGCCTTCACTTCGTGGGGATGAGTTTAGTTTCGATAAGAGATTCCTTGATGATGAAAGTCCTATATTATCCTCTAAGTTATCTGTATGGAGGAAGATTGGTG
>NW_021480242.1:0-232 GCF_001605985.2 Dendrobium catenatum | reverse complement strand
TAAGAAGAAAATGAAGAGTATAAGATTATTCATGGAAAATGCAAAACAGGACTGCATTTTGCACTGAAATGCAAAACTTGTTTAAAGCTTTACATTTTCCTCTTAAAATGCAAAACATTTCATTTTCACAGCAAACACAATTTCTAGTCTTTTTCTAATTAAATTTATATCATTTTTTTAGGACATTTAAGTCATTTAAGACAAACTTATACACACAACACATACACAAAAA
>NW_021480241.1:0-255 GCF_001605985.2 Dendrobium catenatum | reverse complement strand
AGAGATTGTATTGACCACGCAAAGAGGTGCCACGAATGTCAAATTCACGGTGATGTTATACATCAACCACCAAATCCACTGCACCCAACAATAACATCCTGGCCATTTGAATACTGGGGTACTGATATTATCGGACCGATAGATCCACCATCTTCAGCGGGACATCGCTTCATTCTAGCAGCTACGGATTACTTTTCCAAGTGGGCAGAAACAGCACAATTCAGAGAGGTCACATCAGAGCATGTGATCAATTTC
>NW_021480240.1:0-803 GCF_001605985.2 Dendrobium catenatum | reverse complement strand
TAGAAGAATAGTCTTATAATGTTGCTGTGCACGTTCTATATTAATTTGGTGAATTATAATTTTTGGAGATTTCTGTGTAAATTCTGTAGACTGCCGTTGCTCTGCCCGATTTTCATATGATTTCTGATTTGTCTGAAATGGATAGATTGAGTTGGTATGCATATGAATGTTGATATGATTGCTCTGCATTATTCTTATGTTGACTATTGAATTGATTATTGATACTGAAAGACAAGTGGAAACCTGGTTGAACGTTGGTTATAGAAACCAACGTATGGATATCTACAACAGCAATATGGATTCTACAACAGCATTATTGATAATAGCTAGTGTTTGTGCTTGTCGAGTAAGACTATTGTATGAAATTGCATGTATACGATATTGCATCGCATAGATTTCCTGATCTGCATTGATTTATTGATTTCCGATTGATTTATTGATCTTACTGGTTTTATTGAATTGATTGATTGAACGGATTTAATGACGAATTTATGGATTTACGGATTTATCATTTTGATTGTATGTTATTGATTCATAGATACCGGCACCGACATTGATATGAATTCTGCATATTGATTCATAGATATTGACACCGATATTGATATAGATTGTATCGATATTAATAGATACCGACATCGACATTGATATGAATATGATATTGATATATGGATACTATTGATACGACAGATCCTGACATGCTATTGATACATTGATACTTTGATTCGTCGTACCGATTATCGCTTGGATTGATTGAATGGATTGTTGTCGTATGGATTTAATTTATCGTAGAATAGATTTCTTTA
>NW_021480239.1:0-219 GCF_001605985.2 Dendrobium catenatum | reverse complement strand
AATTGGGAGGATAGGAGAAGGAAAGTCTCAAAGAACCGAGTAGAATTCAACGATCACCTACAACAAATATCTAAGATGATACGGAAAGAAGGGAAATAAGTAATAATTCGAAAATCAAGGAAATATCAAAGAGAAATAATCAAAGAAAAATAATAATCAGAGTAACAACCATAGGAAAATAATAGTAATCAAAAGTAATTGAGTCATCTATCTGCCTGA
>NW_021480238.1:0-247 GCF_001605985.2 Dendrobium catenatum | reverse complement strand
AACATGGTAGCAAGAAAGAGCATGTTTCTTAAATCTCTAACCAAATTTAGTAAGCCCTTGCACCAAAAATACTCAAATCACCTACTAGCATTAGCAAAACTAAGCAATCTCTCTAGCAAATAGTGGAAGAGTTAGACACAAATCCATATTGCCAAGCATTGGAAATTTTCTTAGAGAAAGAAACATATAGTTGCAACTACCAAACCTTCTCATAAAGTAATGAACTTATCAATCATTTGTAAGAGAA
>NW_021480237.1:0-394 GCF_001605985.2 Dendrobium catenatum | reverse complement strand
AGGATGACCTAATTAGGATTTCTGCTTTTGAACTGATCATCCTGGATGATATAAAATTGTCCCGGACGATGTTACCAAAAATAGTAAACTCTAGGGAATAGTCTGAAATCTTCCAAGTTACAAAATATCAGGAGCCACACCAAATACAATAGACTCAAGAAAGGAAAAAAAGTATAAACTGACTCAGACATAGTCTACCCAATCTTGAGCTGATTCAAAATTTCAGTCTGATCGTGTGGACCTGAAATATTAATAAATAAGACTGTCGTAGAGAAATAAGAGTGTTTGCTATCATCAAAATCATAAACCATGGAAACAGATCCGTAACAATATCCCTCTTTTTGATGATGGCAAACGATTCAATTTGAATTTGCAAAAAGGAACATTTTCTCCT
>NW_021480236.1:0-235 GCF_001605985.2 Dendrobium catenatum | reverse complement strand
GGAGATCCACTAAATGAAAACCTCAGTGTGACATACAAAACAAATCTATGGAGATCCACAGGGTCAATCAGCATATGACAAACATGATTCGATCTGAATGCGTACCACATTTATTGGGGGGCATTTGTTGACCTTTGTATAATGCATAAAAGAAACAAAAAAAAAACTCATACCTCGTATCTGCAAATTCCGCCAGATCCCGTGATTTCAGCCGAGGTTTCGCATACCTCGAATT
>NW_021480235.1:0-203 GCF_001605985.2 Dendrobium catenatum | reverse complement strand
TGGACTCATTCTCTTGTGGGGTACTCTATCGGGCCTCGTCCGTATTATGAGCGGTTGCTGGGGGCCATGAACAAGGCTTCGAAGCTTAAAGGTTCCTTCTCCTTACTCTCCTTGGCGGATGGCTTCTTCCTTCTTAAATTCACCTCTGCCGAAGACATGGAGCTGATCTTCTCAGGTGGTCCTTGGTTCCTCCTGGGTAAGGC
>NW_021480234.1:0-296 GCF_001605985.2 Dendrobium catenatum | reverse complement strand
CTGATTATACCCCTTAGCAACTAATCTTGCATTATTTCTAATGACTACTTCTATAAAAACATCTTCTTGAATTACCCCATTTAAAAAGGTACTTTTTACATCCATTTGATACAATTTGAACCCTCTAAAATAGGCAAAAGCTAGCAAAATCCTAATTGCTTCAAGTCTAACTACAGGGGTAAAAGTCTCCATAAAATCAATCCCTTCAATCTGATTATACCCCTTAGCAACTAATCTTACATTATTTCTAATGACTACTTCTGAGTCATTCATTTTGTTTTTGAATACCCACTTAG
>NW_021480233.1:0-229 GCF_001605985.2 Dendrobium catenatum | reverse complement strand
AGCTAAACAAATAAATTCTTTTATTAGTATTGTTGCGGGTTAAAATATACACGGCGATAGATTTAGATACTTTTCATCTCAGTGTTGTACGGTTATCTAGCATAAAATAGAAGATGAAAGAACATTAGGATTTTTACGTGGAAAACCTTGGAAAGGGAGAAAATCACAAGGCCACATCCAGTTGAAAGAATTTCACTAATATTTGCTTGAGATACAAGAAACTGACTCG
>NW_021480232.1:0-1441 GCF_001605985.2 Dendrobium catenatum | reverse complement strand
TATATATATATATATATGAAAATTTTGACTGAGTTTTAAAAATCCCGTTTAAGTTTTAAAAATCATGCCTAAATTTAAAAATTTCTGCCCATGTGAGCCGGTTCGAGCTCGTTTACCGTGACCCGAGCTCCAGTTCGAGCTCGCTTTCCAACTAACGAGCCGAGCTCAATAAGAACCTAAATTTGACTCGACTCGACTCATTTACACCCGTACTTGGCACTACAGTTTTCTCTGATTCTGAAATCTTGACATTGCTTTTATCTTCATCTACACCAAAATTAAACTTGCTTTCTCAGGTTATGGATGTGTTCACCAAGATTTCGGAACTCTTTCCTGGAGTGACTGGCAGCCTCTAAGTTCTTTTCTTCTGGTTGATTCCCCAACTTCTGAAGACTAGCGAGGTAAAAACCGGCAAATCCCTGATCCAGTTTCATCTCAGATCACGAACCACAACGCTTGATTTGTCAGCTTAGGTCTATTTTATAGCCCCATTGGATGTGCTTGTAATTCGGAAGAGAGCAAATTTGTGAGTGCTCCGATTACTTCTGTATAACCTTCTCTGTCTGTGCAAAGCAGATTGTGATATATGAAACATGGAAAATAGCACGTCTTGTAATAGGCTGTGAGCAGGCTTAAAAGAGTCGATTGCATATTTTTTTTATTATATGTAGAGTCTTTGGGATCGCTTTATGATATTGGATGGTTAAATTCCATGCATAAATTATTAATCTAAAGATAATAAGAAAAAAGGAAAGGGAATGGACATTCTCCTTCTAAGAAACTTTTATTACGTCCTCTGACCGGATAGATTTACGTTCGGTCAAAGGATTGTTACTTGATTTTTGCTTGGTATTTGGTTGGTATTGCTAGGTATTTATTGATAATAATGAGGAATATCACTCTGGGAAGACCAATACCGAGTAATACCGAGTATTACCAAAAAATACCGAGTTTTTCTAGAAAAAATTCGGTACTTTTTAGTATTACTCGGTATTTTGTCTTCATATAATGATATTTCTCATTATTATTGGTATTGCTCGGTATTTCTAATTTTGTGCATGTGATCTTAGTGTCGGTCGAACGTAGCTCTACGTACCTTCTAAGAGGTTTAACTATCTCTTATAGGGTACTTTCTTCGTAGTAATTTTATAACTATTTTTATAAAAAAAATTATAGCTGTCTGAAAGAGATATTAATTTAGTTAAGATTATTGGTGCGGTTATAAGGAGACTTCTCGTCATCAGTATCTTTGTTTTATTTAGGGGGGCGGAAACTGATCCTAATAGAGTTTGCTTTGCTTGACGTTTAAGCTTTATGGGAAGATCTATCATATATATAAATAAGAGAGACAGGTCTAAGAGTTGTAAGCTATTATTGTAAGATTTTGGCTATTTGTATATATATATATATATATATTGATGCGTAGATTTCTTTATATAAT
>NW_021480231.1:0-539 GCF_001605985.2 Dendrobium catenatum | reverse complement strand
ATGTTGCACAACTCATTTTGGGTAGCTCGAGGTTATATTGGCTGGACACTATGATGCACCGACACATCTCTTCAAGAGAGAATGCAGTGTTAGACACATGTCGTGCCCGAAATTTTTGGGACACGTGTCGGACATGTGTCAGATTAAAATAATATTTAAATTTAACCCGACACATTTCGGACACGGCTGAGACATGTTTCAGACACGTCTAGAAGATTATTATGTGCATGCCTTATTGTAATTCTAATTGATGAGATTTGTCGAAATAGGCAAAAAGTTAGAATGATATAGAAAATATTTAGAATATAAAAGATTTAAGATTAATAGAATAAAGACTAATATATGATATTCAACGAACTATTATGGGAGAGAACTAGAGAAGTATAGAAGTAAATAGATATTGTGATTTAGATTAGAGGTTAAAGAAATGTTATGGGAGAGAACTAGCAATCTAGAGAAGTAAATAGATAAAAAGAAGAACCAACTTTCATTATATGATATTCAATGAACTATTGCAAATCTTTCACTTGATGAACCAG
>NW_021480230.1:0-209 GCF_001605985.2 Dendrobium catenatum | reverse complement strand
CATTTTACGAGGACTTTATGATCTGAGTTCTGGTTTGGCAAGCCTCTATAGTTAATTACCTCTCCCGATCACGAGAGAGAACTTTCGATTAAGGCTAGTCGTCAATCAGATACGTATAGAGAATACGTGTTATCTAGCATATAGTAGCAGCAATATATATAGATTTGGAAAAATTTGGAAGTTTGGATGTTTGAAAATTTGGGTTGAAA
>NW_021480229.1:0-1139 GCF_001605985.2 Dendrobium catenatum | reverse complement strand
GGTTATCCTAACCCAGAATTTTCGGATCGTATTCTAGTCGAGTTTCTGGGTCGTGTGAAATATTGACACCCCTTCAATTTTATTAGATAAACTTAAGAGTAATGTCAATACTACCTAATTTATAGCTAAATGTTTTTTGGAGATTTACAAATATACCACATAATTATTGAGTATTACCTACATATTTAACATCTAAAT
This sequence comes from Dendrobium catenatum, assembly GCF_001605985.2. Taxonomy (NCBI): domain Eukaryota; kingdom Viridiplantae; phylum Streptophyta; class Magnoliopsida; order Asparagales; family Orchidaceae; genus Dendrobium; species Dendrobium catenatum. The sequence goes on along the minus strand of NW_021480229.1, from coordinate 941 downwards.
TTTAATGTTTACAAATATAACATTTTAGTGAAAAAAAATATTAGTGTTTTAACCATAACAAAATAAATGTATAAAAATATATTTTATTTAAAAAATTAATATTAGATATTTTTAATTGATTTAAGGATTTGAGTATTATATTAACTAAACATTATAATTTAAATATTTGATATAATGTTATAAAAATATATAAAAATTATGTGATTTATTTATTTATTTTAAAAATAAAAAAATATATATCTCCATTGAACAGAGAACTCAAGTTCAAAAGCAACTCAAGACAACAAAATTAAAAAAAAAAATTAAAAATAGCAAATCAATAGGGAAATGATGCAATGAGTAAGATTAATAGTTCTATCCCTTTAATAATATGACAAAAAAGATTAATTTCTTCTTTGATTCCTCCTTTTTAAGCAGAGCATTAATTTCAGGTTTTCGAAGCCTTTGAAAGAAAAAGTGCCACACATTTTAGTAACTTTGAAAGAGACCTCTAAAATGTAAACATAATGCATAGAAAGATATACTAAACTATCCTATAATAAGTACAAAGACGTACATTTTTTGTAGTTATTAATTGGTCAACATCTTGCATTATAGTACGTGCTGCTCCAATACTTTTTTTTTTGGGAAAACCCGGGACTTGAAGCCCATATATTAAGAAACTAAAAGGAAATTACAAGTAACCTGTAAAAGAAGAAAACTAACTAGTAAAAGAAACAAAATTACACAAAGACTTTGGCCAAGACAAAAAGAGACAATTGGCAAAATGCTAGACTCAGAAAGAGCACAGTCTCATTCATCAAAAGAATCAGAATAAAGCGACAGTAGACCAGGCGGTTGCACCAGTTGCCATAGATAAAGACCTGCAACAGTTGAAAACGGCCATCGCAGCACATCCAGCCTAGCCTACGATGAATCCCAAAAACGAGCCAGGTTGCCGC
>NW_021480228.1:0-281 GCF_001605985.2 Dendrobium catenatum | reverse complement strand
TGCTTTTAATGGGGAAGTAGAAAGATGGTGGAAAAGTTAGTTGGAAGGAACTTTTGGTGGGATACCTAGCAACCAAATAACATGGGAGGAGTTTGTCAAAGTGTTTAGAGATTGGTATGTACCAATGACTGCTAGGAGGTCAATGCAAGTCAAATTTAATAGACTGGTGCAGGGTGACAAGACCATTACAGAGTATGAGGCTGAATTCACAATACTTTCTAGGTATGCCTCTCATCTAATCCCTAATGCAGAAGAGAAATGCCACAGCTTCCTTTGTGGCT
>NW_021480227.1:0-248 GCF_001605985.2 Dendrobium catenatum | reverse complement strand
CCTAGTGTGGGCAGAGAACCCTTCCGTCCTTTCACATTCTCCTAGTGTGGGTAGAGAAACCTTCCGTCCTTTCACACTCTCCTAGTGTGGGCAGAGAACCCTTCGACTGTTCAAACTCTCCAAGTGTCGGTAGAGAACCGTCCGTCCTTTTACACAATTCCCAGTGTTGGTAGAGAACCGTCCGTCCTTTCACACTATCCCCAGTATTGGCAGATAACCGTCCGTCCTTTCACACTATCCCCAGTGTT
>NW_021480226.1:0-285 GCF_001605985.2 Dendrobium catenatum | reverse complement strand
CGGTGACTGTGAGTATTTCTAAACTTAGAAAACCTCTAGGGACCCCTTGATGTGGTGTGCGAAACCTTCCCTTTAGGTCCCTGTAGTAACTTCAATTTAATTAGGATTATTTTTTTTGCTCTTAGATCCCTAAACCCCTTTATACATATACGAAAAGTCCTAAGGGTTAGTAATAACAAAGATTTTCACCTATATAACAGTAGTGATACTTAAGGACAAAAATTAAGGACCGGGTCTTAGAAAACTTAGACTTAGGATGCATGTACACCTTAAGATAGAGACATA
>NW_021480225.1:0-948 GCF_001605985.2 Dendrobium catenatum | reverse complement strand
CTTTGGCGGTCATCTACGTGAGGATAGTGGGGAGGCGGATCTCGCCATTGGAGCGGAGGATAGTCGTCTCCTTCGGCGTCGATCGCCTATCTCCTTCAGCGTCGATCATCGTCGACCACCCATCTCCTTCAGCAGCGATCTTCGTCGACCGCCTATCATATTTGATGTCGAACCTATAGAATCCTAAAATATTCTAGAAAACTTGTAACAAACTAAATAAAATAACTTAAAGAAACATTTTAAGCTAAAATGCTACGCATCAATTATGCAGTTCAGTCCATCCAACAACTATTAATCAAAGAGTATTTACAGAAAAAATGAATAAATTTATTTTTGCCAACTGATTTTTTTCTCAAAGTAGAGATGTACACACTCAAAGTGCACATGCAAAAAAGGTCACTGGAGCGCATGATTCCACAAAAACATTGTAATTTCACAGGATGAAACATCCTTTCACAACTAATTAATTGATTAATTAGAGGCATTAGAATTGTCTGAATTTGGCCTAAACTAAAAAAACATCTTATATGCAATATAACCAAAATAGTATTACAATCCATGCCTCAATAGCCTTGATTTCCTACCGCGTGCTTGGAAACATAACCAATGTTTGCACCATAACAATACTGGCTAATCCCTTGCAAGAAGCACGGAATAATTTATTTTCGAACACGTAAGAAAGCACATTAAGCAGACCGACTCAGCAACAATATATTCAACAAAAATCTGCAATTCTACCCAGAAACCTAGAATTCACGGAACATAAAATATTAAATTTCATTTATTTCTTGTGAAGGACGAAAAAAAAAAGACAACTAAGTTCCCCAAGAACCTTAACCAAATGTAGATGTAAACAAAAGAGAAGAACAGACGAACGAAGCATTAGTAAACAGGGATTCAATTAGCAACAACAATCGTCAGGTATACAATATAGCAATACATATAAAA
>NW_021480224.1:0-1340 GCF_001605985.2 Dendrobium catenatum | reverse complement strand
GCAAGGTGTACATTACGAGAATCTTCTGCAAACCAAGGAAAGCTAATATCAAAATCCTTCTAAACTTTACAATCAACTGGTGCCTTAATAAATTTTCAACAACAAATGGATTTTCCTTATGCCACATCATTTTATGAGCAGTTTTTCTTGACATAAATATTCGTTGTAATCGAGATGTAATTGGAAAGAGCATATAATTTTATGAGAAATTTTCTTTCCTTTTACATCATTAACTTTCCATCTTGATTCCTTGCACTCAGTATATTCTTCTTTATGCTCATTATCATTCCAAAATAAAGCACAATCATTTTTGCAAGCACGAATCTTTTCAGATCCCAATATGAGGTCTGATAGAATATTCTTTGATTCATAATATGAAGATAGAAGTGTTTCACCCTTTGGCAAGATAGATTTTATGAATTCAAGGATCATGTTAAATGATTTATTTGTCCAATGATAAAGAACTTTAATGTGTAGTAACTTTATAAGAGAAGACAACATAGATAAATCTGAACCATGGTATAAATCATGTTGTGCATCTTTTAGTAGTCTATCAAATATCGTTGTTTCATCTTTATCGATAATATTATCACATTCCTCATTTGCTGAATTATTGGGAGAAGAGTTCAGGAATATTCCCCAATATATATCCTCTAAGATTTCTTGAATCTTATCAACGCCTTCATTTATAGTATTAAGATTATTCACATCGCTTCTACCTAAATGTGCATCATTGAAAGCTTGAGATGTTTTGAAATGACAAGTCCACTCAATGCATGATGTTTGCATTCCATTAATTAATAAATGATTCTTTACGATGCTATAAGTCTGAAAAAAGACATTTGCACAATTTCGACATGGGCATCAAATCTTCTCCTTTTGAGGATCATTTTTATGGGAAAATTTAATAAATTTAGTAACTCCATCCTTATACTATCATAAAAGTCTATCATTGAGCATTATCCAACTTTTATCCATTGCTTTGACCTGAGAAAATTATGAATAAAAAGAATTATTGCATGACTAATCTTACACCCCTTTTCAAAATTTATTTAAATTTAGGTAAATATTTATAGATAATATGCTTCAAATCATTTCTCATTTGAATTTTTTTGTGAAGACAATAGAAAATTCAATGTTAATGGAAAGACATGAAGTTTGAAGAAAATATTAAAAGTTTTTGCCAGGAATGCTAATCATCTATGTATTGCAAATAAAGTTTTGATGATATAATAATATTTTGGGAATCAATGTCAATTATCAAAAGGAAAAAAATTTAAAAAAACAAACATTAAAATTTCATATATATTTATAATTAAAATCATTAACACTCATTTCTC
>NW_021480223.1:0-206 GCF_001605985.2 Dendrobium catenatum | reverse complement strand
AACAAAAAAGATTTCTTTCTACCTTTAAAAAGAGGGATCCCAAGATACTTAATAGGAGGTAACTAGCCTTGCACAAAATTGGTGAGGTCTTTAATAGCTGAGATATGAGCATTAGACACCTTATTAGAAGCAATGAAGAAACATTTCTAATTGTTCAAAGATAGGCCACTAATAACTTTAAAGTTATGAAAGAAATCCAGAAGCTT
>NW_021480222.1:0-552 GCF_001605985.2 Dendrobium catenatum | reverse complement strand
GTATACGAGATTTACTCAGATTGTTACTTCCTTGCATGACTTAGGAAGAGAGCTTTCAAATTTGAAAAAGTAAACAAGATTTTACGATGCTTGCCTTCCTCTTTTGATGCAAAAACTACTGTTGTAACTGAATCTAAGGATTTGAACACGTATTAGATTGACAACATACTTGGCTCACTCATTTCTTACGAGCAAGGGGTGAATCAAAGAAATCTTGATGCAGGTGAGAAAAAGAAAGAGAAAACGGTGGCACTGAAGGAACACAAATCTAACTCTGATTCTTTCAGGTCTGAGAGCGATGAAGTTGCCTTCATCTCAAGGCAATTCAGAATCTTTCTAAGGAAGAAGCAAAAGCATCATTGAAAAAAAGGTAAGGATAACAAATATTCTAAAGGATCTTCTGATATTATTTGTTATGAATGTAGGAAGCCTGGACATGTGAAAGCCGACTGTCCTACACTTCAAGGTCACTCAAGCAAAGGAAAGGGTGAGGAGAAACCAAGTTCAGGAAGGAAAAAAGACTCCAAAAGGCATTTTGGGCGGACTCTGCAT
>NW_021480221.1:0-243 GCF_001605985.2 Dendrobium catenatum | reverse complement strand
TTATGCAAAAATTCATGCATGCTAATTAATGTTACAAGTCATATATCATCAAAAAATTATATTGATCAGGCAAGAATCTCAATGCAAATAAGAGTTAAGAACTTCAAAAAGTAAATTCAAGATCATTTGAATTCCGATTTCAACAAGAGTATAGCCAAATTGAACATCTTAAGGAGACAAATCCAAAGACACTAAATTCGAGCGCGCCCAAATGGGTCCAAATCAAATGACCAATCCCTATTT
>NW_021480220.1:0-216 GCF_001605985.2 Dendrobium catenatum | reverse complement strand
GAATGATGAAGAATATGGAATAAATAAAAACAAAGATTAAATTATACCTAGGTTTACATTATACAAATATAAGTAGTTCATCGTATTTGTTAAAGATAAATTATTTACCAACAAATTTGCACTTACATTACAATGGAACTTTAATATTCACAAATTTCCACATTTACTTAAATATAATGTTTTTTTTTTACTTAAATGTGACGATAATCACTTCAT
>NW_021480219.1:0-264 GCF_001605985.2 Dendrobium catenatum | reverse complement strand
CCACTAATTTTAGAAGTCATTAGGCCTCCTAATTAATTTACTTAGGTTTAAGCCCTTAATTAACCTCCAAAATTTCTAAAAATTTAATAAATCAAGATTAACTCCAAAAAATATATATCATACCTCTAGCAAACCATAATTAATCTATTAATCAGAGAAAATTAAATCTTAATTTGGCTGCAATTTTAAGAATAATTTAATTTTAATCAAAAAATTAATGTTTAATAAATATTATTAATTAAAAATAATTAAAAATACCTAAAA
>NW_021480218.1:0-322 GCF_001605985.2 Dendrobium catenatum | reverse complement strand
GATGGACCCTGTACTGATGATTGTATAGGACCCTGTGTAGGTGGCTGCGTAGGACCCTGTACAATAGTATCGGGTATCACTGGGGACTGAGCAGGTGGAGCTCTACGAGTCTTCCGATGTACGTAGTACTCGGCATCGTCGTACATAGAGATCTCATGCACGGAGAAAGGCTGGGTGTCTCCAGGAATGGTATACTCAACATCATTCCTCAGGAACTTCATACATTGGTGCAAGGTAGAGGGCACCATTCCATACTCATGGATCCAAGGCCTTCCTAAGAGAGCTTTGTATGAAGTGTCAGCCTCAATCACATGAAACTTTG
>NW_021480217.1:0-484 GCF_001605985.2 Dendrobium catenatum | reverse complement strand
TTATTTTCCTACGCGGTTTTACCGGCGGAATTTTAAACGCCGGAAAATCACCGCTAAATTACAAAACCGTCGGAAAAGGCTCAATTGTCGTCGAAAATAGCCGCCAAAAATGGGTGATTTTCCTGTAGTGTGATAGAACCCACAAGTATAGATCAAATCTTAGGAGATGAATTTTGGATTCTAGCAATGCAAGAAGAGCTGAATCAATTCACCAGGAATGATATTTTGGAGTTTGTCAAGAGAACTAAAGAACATAGTGTTGTTGGAACAAAATGGGTCTTCAAGAATAAGGTGAATGATTCAGGAACAATAATAAGGAATAAAGCTAGATTAGTAGCTAAGTGGTACAACCAAATTGAGGGAATAGACTTTGAAGAAACCTTTGCCTCTGTTGCTAGACTAGAAGACATAAGAGTGCTCTTAGCTTTTGCTTGCTTCAAGAACTTCAAGTTATATCAAATGGATGTAAAAAGTGCATTTCTGA
>NW_021480216.1:0-846 GCF_001605985.2 Dendrobium catenatum | reverse complement strand
AGGCGGTGGGGGTGAGGCGGTTCGGCACACCGCCTCAAGTGGGCCCCACCTTAATAAAAAATCTTTTTTAATTGTTTTTTGGCCCGAAAAAATTTTAAAAAATTCTGGAAAATTCTGAAAATTTTAAGAAAATTCTAAAAAATTAAAAACTCCCTCTTCTCCTTCAAAGACTATAAATAAGGCCTTAAAACCTTAAGAAAATTCACTCCTCTCTTCTTCTTCTCATCTTTTCTTCTTTTCTTCTCCTCTTCTTCTTTTACTTTTCTTTTCTTTTCCTCTTCTCCTCTTCTCCCACTGTCCTTACTATTGAGGCATTCACTCGGTTTTCCGAGGCCCCTCTCTTGGCAAGGAAGTCCGAAGATTTTCCCTTCTTCTCTTCTCCCTCTGTCCTTACTATTGAGGTCTTCCCTCGGTTTTCCAAGGCCCCTCTCTTGGCAAGGAAGTCCGGAGATTTTCCTTCTCTCCTCCAACACCCTTTAGGAGAAATGTCAGGTGATCGCCTCCCACCGAGAGATCCTGCGACCCGGGGAGACCCCGTCGCACCGTATGATGGCGAGCGGAGGCCAAATAAGGAAGACAGGGTGGATGAGACAGTGTCGACTGTTACAAATGACTTCATATTCCTTTTTCGCAAGAATTATCACTTCACGAATGATGTGAAGACGATGGTCCCTAGGATGTCTGATCGAGCTAATCTTCCTCCTCCCGGGTACGTGACCGTTTCTGAGGCCCACTTGCGGGATGGTTTACGCTTTCCGCCTCCTACCGAGTTGATTGAAGTCTTACAAAGGTGCGATGTGAATCTATCACAACTTTCATTTAGAGCGATGTCGGTGACTGTGGGAT
>NW_021480215.1:0-302 GCF_001605985.2 Dendrobium catenatum | reverse complement strand
GGCTTATTTATAGAATATTAGGGGCAGAAATGTAATTTGATTTTTTGCGTGATATGTTGTTTTTCATACTTTCTTGTAAAATATATCCATTCCAAGACAATTAAAATATTACAAACTTTTCATCTTTCAATTTTTTTTAATTAAGAAAAGTAAAGATTCTATATTTCTATGCCTCATATTATTTTAGCATCTTATTTATTATAAGAAATGTAAGCTAATAAATGTAATAAAAAATTCAATATTTATTTATATTATGAAAATATTTAAATAAAATTTTAAAACTCATTATATAAAAAATAATT
>NW_021480214.1:0-332 GCF_001605985.2 Dendrobium catenatum | reverse complement strand
CTACTACGAAGAATTCAAGAAGCCTGAAGGAGATGAATCTAAAGGAGAACAAGATTGAAGACTTGAAGACAATGAGTATCCCATTCAAAACCACTTGCGTCCTTACTAGGTTTAGAATCCGAGTTGTTGTCAGTGGTGCCCGGCCACTTTACTTTCTGCTAAATTATGGTTTGTAATAAGCAAGGAAACTTTGCCTATGGACATTTATTTATTAATTTATTTATATTTGATGTGTTGAGATGATTGCCTTTAGGATTGTCTGTTTTTCTTAGTTTTTTTTTGCTATTGTGTGCCGCTTTTATTTTTGCCTAGATACGTGAGACTCGTGAGGG
>NW_021480213.1:0-265 GCF_001605985.2 Dendrobium catenatum | reverse complement strand
TTACTGATAAATTCAATTACTTGGGTATTCCGATCTCTTTGGGTCGGACTAAAGTGACTGACTTTGCCCCATTGATGGAAAAAATCATTAAATTGCTAGCTGGTTGGAAGGCAAAGTCATTATCCTTTGCAGGTAGAATGCAATACATTAAATACACCATTTCTAACACAGTGGCTTACTGGATTAGAAGCATAACTCTACCTAAAGTGATATACAAACACATTAGTAGGCTTTGCTCCAAATTTCTCTATCATGGGGAGACTGA
>NW_021480212.1:0-290 GCF_001605985.2 Dendrobium catenatum | reverse complement strand
AAGGTGAAGTTTGTTTTTATACTCAAATGCTGAACGTTTTTGCCAATTTTGATGGATATTATTAGTAAAGAAGAATTGCAACTTTCCATGTTTCTTTTATGGGGTTACTAATGTTTATCTGATTTGTTTGCTTCTTTTTAAGAAGGAATTGGTTTAGTTTTAAAAAATGTCTCTGTTGTAAATATGTTGTTTTATTTGATCTTTTCTTCAGCAAGAGGTCAAAGAAGATCAACTCAGGAGTGGAAAATTAAAAATTCATTCAGCAGTGGGTTTCAGGCACGTCATTGATC
>NW_021480211.1:0-514 GCF_001605985.2 Dendrobium catenatum | reverse complement strand
GAACTAGCTTCGTTTGTTTGTCCGATCTTCGATTCCTAAAAAGTTAGAAGCAACAAGCAGTCCAAAAGAATCAACAATGTTTGTCAATCATCAAAACATGAGTCATGAAAATATATTTGCAACAATCTCCCTCTTTTTTATGATGGTAAACACAAGTAAGAAAAACTCAGAGAAAAAAAAATTCACTAGAAATTCAAAGTTACAAGCACATACCCTTTTCATACCACATCCTACTCCCCCTTTTATCATCACAAAAAGAGGGTCCTAGACACACAAAAGAAAAAGTAAACAGAATCTAAAAAAAACCACAAGACAAACTACAGAAAACAGAAAACACAGACTAGAAAAACGAGGGATCCTGATCATCAGATGGAGGTGGTGGAGGTGGCTGTTGAAAGTAGCTGGCAAGCATGGTAAACTGCGTATTGAACCAGGCGATGTCCTGGGCATGCTGCTACTGCTGGTGAGTCATGTATATGTCAAATCTGGCTAAATCCTCAGTGCGGTGCTGCTC
>NW_021480210.1:0-223 GCF_001605985.2 Dendrobium catenatum | reverse complement strand
TGGAGGGTTTCCTCCAGAGACATGTCCCATCAGTATGAAACTGACAGACCCTGAATTAGAGGTCATTTGATATAGTTTTGAAGTGTTTGAAAAATCCCTGGAAAAGGCCTTTAGGACAAGGCCCTTGGACTTAGGTTTTGAGTCTGGATTTTTGGATTTGGTCTGGATTTTGAGCTTGATTGATTAGATTTGAATTATCTAAATCCTTCATGATCATTTAAAT
>NW_021480209.1:0-300 GCF_001605985.2 Dendrobium catenatum | reverse complement strand
GAGCTAATTCATTTAATTTAATATTAATTCCTCCCTACCTTACTAGAAGAATTTATAATCTATAATGACACGCTTTAAACCTACCACTATCATTTGCTACTCCTTAACCACCATTCTAACTTAAACTATTTCTTATTAGCACTTGAACATTTTTTTTATCATTTGCCCATTTCTTACAAATAGACCATACACTCATTCTCATAATACAATGCAAGACATTAAAGAAAAAAAAAATCAAGAAACCAACATAATATGTTTAGTCATGAAATATAGGTAGGAATATTAGAAATACAACTAATA
>NW_021480208.1:0-279 GCF_001605985.2 Dendrobium catenatum | reverse complement strand
AAATTGGCGCAGAAGTGAGCTGGCCTATTGCTATTCCATTTTTATATACTGAAATAGAACTTTCTTGAATCCCATAAAAAATGAGAGATCCGGCCCCTCATTGCTGAAATGGACCTTATTTCTGTGATCATATATGTTCTGAAGCCACTTAATAGCATTGATGCAATCCCGTTCTATAATGATACCTTCTAAATCAAACATCCAATCCATGAGAACCTCACGGATGGCAGCTACAGCACTTTCCTCAGCTTGAAAAGCATCCCTATGTTCAAATGCTTT
>NW_021480207.1:0-212 GCF_001605985.2 Dendrobium catenatum | reverse complement strand
CTGGGAAGAATAATATCATATCATTAATCAAGAGTTTTCTTAGGTCCTAGGTTTGAGATGTAATTAACCATGGGGGCTTACGCCTGTGGGAAATGAAACTCTACCATCAAATAAATCCCACTCGAGCTAATGTATTGGGTGGGTGAAACTCGTTGTTACGATTATGTCATATATATTACTACCCATCGGGGTGCACTGGCGATAGCCGCTAT
>NW_021480206.1:0-539 GCF_001605985.2 Dendrobium catenatum | reverse complement strand
GGAGAGAAAATTTTTCTAAGTCCTAATCGTCCAGGACAATTTTAATAGTCGTCCGGGGACGAATGTATCGGAATTCTCACTTTCCCCTATTCATCGAGATGAAAAATAAGCTTCATCCCAGGACGAACGTCTCTGTATTGAGGCTCTCTCCATTCGTCCAGATGAAAAATAAGGTTCGTCCCAGGATGAACGTCTCTGTATTGTAGCTTGCTCTGTTCGTCCAGACGAAAACTAGTCATCCCAAGACGAACGGAACCGACTTACGTCAGTTGGTTACGTCCTAAAAATTTTGAGAACCGACCTATGTAATAACTATTTCGTACTTGACGAACTTGGTTCGTACTGGACGATAATTCATACCAATATACATAAGGTTCATTTCCGACCATTTAAGTAAAATTGTCCAGGATGATCCACGATCATACGGGACGATCCACTGCATACAGAATTGAGTACTTGCAATTTTTGGGCAGTTTTTCTTGTCTTTTGTATAAATAGTTCAAAACTTGACTGCCACCCAATCTTTTTGCCATTTAATC
>NW_021480205.1:0-204 GCF_001605985.2 Dendrobium catenatum | reverse complement strand
GGGTTGCTTCATCCAAGGGGACCTTGTAAACCTGGGTTGAATGTTTGTCTAAGGGGACAAATTTGAATCCACCTTAGCTAATAGAGGGCTTTGTGCCCTGTCGATCATATCCTATTGATTCATATCTCAAGGATTTGATGCAATAAGGAGAGTATTGGCTCTGGCCATTGTTGACCTCTTTATTCGAAGTCAATTTTCCCGGAT
>NW_021480204.1:0-257 GCF_001605985.2 Dendrobium catenatum | reverse complement strand
TCCAAGAGAATCAATAGTGTTTGTCAATCATCAAAACAAAAGTCATGAAAATAGATTTGCAACAGTGGTATCAGAGTCTTGTTTGTAAATCATAAGTTTAGACTACTTTTTGATTAACGTAGATGGCTACATTTAGAAACAGAAACACACATGAGGGTTACTCTATTACTAGACCTCCACTGTTTGACAATATACCTTTTGATTTTCGAAAAACATGTATGGATATTTTCTTACAATAACTTGATTATTGTATGTGG
>NW_021480203.1:0-224 GCF_001605985.2 Dendrobium catenatum | reverse complement strand
TTCGACTAGGCATTTGGCTCTTTGTGAGCTAGAGTTTATTTTGATTTGTCCACCTCGACAGACTGTTGCGGAGGGCGGATGATTTTGCTTTAAGTTTTTGATGGATTCATTTCAATTTTAAATATTTTTGGATTTTCTTGGAATTTTCTGGAATTTTGGGTGGAGCCTTAGATTTTGGGGATTTTTAGATTTTTGTGGATATTTTGGTGGAGCTTTGGAATATT
>NW_021480202.1:0-582 GCF_001605985.2 Dendrobium catenatum | reverse complement strand
CAGCTACAGCAAAGGAACGAGGTCTCACAGTATTAGCTAGGACACGAATTTTAGTGTTGTGTGTAGAATACTAAATTCACCATAGATTTAGGGTTCAAGGCTACTACTATCGGTGTCTTGTAGTATGCCTTATCGGTGAGTGGGTCCTCTATCCTTTAGAGGATATAAATCATGCTTATCTACATCATATAGATGATGTCACCTCAATCCTTATATAATGTATGCTTTGAGTGCATTATTTCTTTTTTTTTTTATTTCTTCTAATTACCATAGTCCCTCCGGATTTTGATGTGAGTCATATGTGTTGACTAAGACAAGTTGAATATTTCTTTCCTGTTGAATAAGAACTTCTTAGTCTCCTTCCTATGTGTCAATCACATCTGAGAGAATAATATATGATCCTTAAGTGAGAGTCTTCTTAGGCCCCAACTTAAGATGTAATTAATCACGGAGGCTTGTGCATATGGGAAACTAAATTCCACTCAAACTGACCTTCAACAAATTAGATCACAAACAACTTGAACTGATTACCTGAAATAGGATATATCTAGAACCACACAATCTACTACACACACATAATTA
>NW_021480201.1:0-1153 GCF_001605985.2 Dendrobium catenatum | reverse complement strand
TTTTTTTCTTTGAAGTGTTGATAATCTCTTCTGGATGCTGCCAACATTGTTAATTTATAGCAGGTTTTTCTTTCATGCTTGGTGTCTGAACAGACTATCAAAGATAATATTTTGCTGCAAATCACCAATGCTTCTCGAATGGTCAAGCTAGAGAAGGATCCTCATGCAGCATTTGCTCTAACCATTGATGGGAAAGCTTTGAGTTATGCTTTGGAGCAGGGGCGGATCCAGCTTCTTTTTTTAGGGTGGGCAAAAAAAATTTTTTTTGTGGGGGATGGGCAAAAATGCTTAGGATTGATTAAATGAGGGCAAAAAAATTTTTTGAGAAGGGGCAAAATACCCAAAATACTCAAAATATTTCAAAATATCTCACTAAAATTAAAAAAAAAAAATTTTTGAGGGGGGGCATTTGCCCCCCCTCAACTACATGGGGATCCGCCCATGCTTTGGAGGATGATATGAAGCACCATTTTCTTGGTCTAGCTTGGCGAAATCGATAAGCTCAGGGTTCGTTCGGGCACAATTGAAAGTATATATCTTGCTTCATGGGCACTGTCGGTCTTGATATTTCATCAGCTAGAGGAAGAGTTGTTATAGATGGTCATGAAGAAAAATATTGTTTTATTTTTAGTTTTTATTCAAGTCAATTTTGTATAAAAATATATTGGATTTGAGAAGTTGTATTGAACTGTTTCAGCTTCACATGACCTGCAAGGAAGAAAGATAAAACGAAACAGAGAGCAACATCGAGAGCAAGGAGGAAAGCTTCTTCTCTTTTCCTTACAATTCCTGTTGCTACAGGAGGTATAAAATACAACGTGTGAACTGATCCCAACGGTTGGATCAAGCAGTTAATCAACAACGGTTAGGATTAGCTTAGTACAAGCATTAGGCTGCAATGACAGAAAGAGGTGGCTGCAGAGCAGCATTGCAACTGCTGTGGCAGGATAAGCACCACTACTTATCTCTTCAATTTATCAGGATTAACTTTTTTCATCTAAATCAACGGTCCTATTACTATTTTTTTTTCTTTCTAATTTGTTCTTTTGTTGAATGGAAGAATTGAAATGATGATGTAAAAAAAAAAAATTGTTTTTGTTGTAGCAGTTTTTTGCATTATATATATATTTTTTAATTTGTGCTACCTTTAGCA
>NW_021480200.1:0-270 GCF_001605985.2 Dendrobium catenatum | reverse complement strand
TAAATGTGGGGGGTCTCTTCCATAAAGTACCTTGAAAGGGGTCATTTGGGATGCTGAGTGATACGAAGTGTTATACCAGTATTCTGCCCAAGGTAACCATTTGGCCCACTTACGAGGTGTTTCTGAAGCGAAACACCTCAAATAGGTTTCCAAGCTCCGATTTACCACCTCTGTCTGTCCGTCTGTCTGTGGATGGTAAGCTGTACTCCTTTTGAAAATAGTGCCCTGCATTGGAAGAGTTCCTTCCAGAACTGACTAAGGAAAACTCTA
>NW_021480199.1:0-583 GCF_001605985.2 Dendrobium catenatum | reverse complement strand
GAATTTAATCATGTGTTTAAATTAAAAAAATGCATTATATGGACTGAAATAAGCACCTAGGTCTTGGTATGAGAGGTTAAGCACTTTTCTATTAGAGAGATCTTTTATGAAAGGAAGTGTGGACATCACTCTTGTTTTGATGAAAATAGGAGATGAAATACTCATTATTCATATGTATATTGAAGATATCATAATTGGATCTTTAAATAAAAATCTTTGTCATCATATTTTAAAAATAATTAATAGTGAATTTGAGATGAGTTTAAAGAGAGATATGAGTTATTTTATTAATTTTAGCATTAAGCAAAATGAGAAATGAACTTTTCTTAATCCGTAAAAAAATACTAAGGATATCCTCAGGAAATATAAAATGGATAATGCTAAACCAGCGACTACACCAATGGATTCCACAATTCAATTAGATAATGATCCAAAGGAAAATCTATTGATCAAAAGAAATTTAGAGGTATAATTGGATTATTGCTTTACTAAGTGCTAGTAGACCAAATATAATATTTAATGTTTATTTGTGTGCTAGATTTTAATATGATCTAAAAGAATCATATTTGATAGCAGTAAGAAG
>NW_021480198.1:0-2364 GCF_001605985.2 Dendrobium catenatum | reverse complement strand
AAAAAATAATTAAATAAAACATTATTTAGATAAATTATTTTGAATTGATGAAATATAAATACAATATGTTTACTAATGATTTTCTTTTATAATGATGTTATTCAGAGCATATGCATCATTGACCACTCAATCAAGCGTGAAGAGATAAAGAACAGATTAAACCTTACAACCTCAATACCACTCTAAACTCCTATAGTTTGTCACCCTATAAAAATCTTAGAAAGTAAGTAAAGCATGTATTATTAAAATCCCCTAATGATAATTCATCTCTATAAATTTGATACATGATAAGCACTATAGATTTAGAGTGCCTGAACAAGCTTCAGAGAACTTAATTACAAGCATGACCCAATCAAGGAAATTCAAAAGCAGCAATTGTTATCAAATTTCACCACCCAATATATAAGACAATAAATAAGCATAATGAACAGCCTGATCCAAATTATTTGTAGTCAGAATTTTTAAATTATATTGTGGCATTCATTCCTGCTGGGAGACATTTGTATGAAATTAAAAATAACATAAAATTCAGAAATATTGCCCCTTGCTCATAAACACAATCATTAATGAATCCAAAGTCTTAGACGAAAAAAATGAAGGGTTGACTTACATAATCGACAACCAACATAAAATTTATCGAACAATCATTACATTTAAAAATAATGTGAAACAAGTATATATGTAAAAAGATTGGTTTAGCTCTCGAAGCAGATAAAATTATTCACTTAGATGGTTTATTCACATAAAACATCAACAACTTGACGACCAGAATAGGACAGTAGATGTATTAAATTTGACCTATATTAATAGAAATAGTTTACCTAAATATGCTTGATTAATTTACTATTAGAAATAACATTTTTATCAAATTTAAATGAGAATTTAACTCTTAATAAGATACAATAATAAAAAAAAAATTATATAGTTGATCCCACATAATTAAGAAATTATTTGGTGCAGAGTCTGGACATAGCTCCACATCCGGACTCCAATCTAAATATTTTTATAATTTCTCTGAGACTTCAGAGTATAAAACAATTTTTCTTTCCTAACAGTTATCCGTCTTCAATAATCTCTGGCTGCAATGATAACTGTAACGTGATAATTTTCACATATTTCTAAACAATATTTCACAATGTTAATTTTGACATGCTTCCTTCCACGTTGTTTTAGCCCTTCCACATTATTCAAGCTTCCTATATTAACTTTCACATATTTCTAAAAAGGTCTTGATTAATTGTTGAATACCTTAACCTGTAGCTATGATTAGCAGGAGAACCTGCAAAAAATCATATAGACCTCATATGTACAAAAATTCAGAAACCTTTTATGGTAGTATCAGATAGCTATAAGCAGTACTTACCAAACAGGTCAAGAATGTAGATTTAGACGTTAATTGATCCTTTCATAGAAATTAGCATTCATTGTTGCTCAATTTTCAAATGTTTTACATATACAATTCATGTGTGTTGTGTTGTTTGTCACCGCTGTATCCAATCGAAGTTAGTTGCACTGTAAGGACCTGAAAGCTACATGAAGTTGTAGTATATATACTGTTGATGCTTCAATCCACCGAAATGCCGAAAAACAGAGTATCGTCAGGGTAACTATCTGAGATTATATATCTAGTTGTTAAAGGCATTAAGGTTTTGTTTGGGACGGCTTTCTTACTGCTTCTTAAAGCAGTTTTTTAGTATGAAAGCTGCTTTAAGAAACAGTATGAAAGCCGTCCCAAACGAAGTCTAAAAGAACGCTGCTATAAAAAGAAAAGTAAATATTTTGCTCAATCACAAGGATATGAAAAGAACTTACCAGCTGCTATACTTGAATTCGGTCTACAGGAAGGACCCATCTAGATCCAGCTACTTCTACCATGCTCAAATGTGGAATGTCGAGTATATACATCAGAGATCCTGGCCTTGAAGGTTGCAGACTTTGTTTTCTTACGAGATAGTCCGGTGTCACTAAAGCTTCCCTCGGAAATGTGTTCATGAGCATCAGAAAATTCTGTTGTCCATGAAGGCATAGGGATAAGATAGGAATCATCCTTGGCCTTTCTCTTTCGCATTTCATGTCGTTTCACACTTTCTGAGATTTGATGGAGTGTTTCGTTTAATTTTGCAATACCACGTTCCATTGGTTCTACTACATGTGAAACGGTAAACTTGACATCATCGGCCATCTGAAAATTTAAATAAATGAAGGATAGTTTAGGTAGATAAGGGATGAAAGTAACAAACAAAACAAACTTTTAGGGGCTGTTTGGTAGCACGATAAATCCTGCTCTATAGCCAAACAGTCACATGAGATTTAAGAGAATTTATAAGGAATGTTACCAAACAGTTTTCAGGATTTAAGCCCCTC
>NW_021480197.1:0-350 GCF_001605985.2 Dendrobium catenatum | reverse complement strand
AAGTGCTAGATTCATCAAATCATAAACTTGGAGGTGTGACCTAATTTTTAGATGAGGTTTAATAAACCAAATTCTAATTCAAATTAAAGCGAAATAAAGGCAATGTCAAACTCAACTCAAATTAAATCCAAATCATCTAGAGTATTAGTCACCTAATGGCTACTATTTGACCCCTCAAACTCTATCACTAAAAATCACCTAGATGATTATCAATAATGATATGATTAAATCAAATCCAATCAACCTAATCCAAAACCAAAACCAAATCTAAATTTAAACCCAAAAATCTCATCTCGTAGCCTATTTTGGGTGATTTTTCAATCACCTCAAAACCAATCAAATTGAACTTG
>NW_021480196.1:0-513 GCF_001605985.2 Dendrobium catenatum | reverse complement strand
GTTTCAGATGTGGTGAGTTGGGTCATCGCAAGGTAGATTGCCCTCAAGAAAGAAGAATTAATGTCAGACCACAAAGATATCAGGGGTACCAAGAACAAACACAACATAAGAAATATCTGGAAGGTAATCAGACAGGAAAAGCTCAGTTTCAAGGAAGGCCAATAGTACAAGGAAGACCACCAGTTCAGTTGAAAGGAGAAGCATCACATGTTAAAAGAAATCCACCTGTGAAAGCTAGAGTGTTTGCCATTACACCCCATGAGGCCAAAGATTCAGAGGAAGTGGTTACATGTATACTTTTGATTTCTAACAAGTTTGGCATAGTTCTTTTTGATTATGGTGCATCCCATTCATTTATTTCTGAAGAATTCTACTCTAATTTATCTGTTGAGACTGCATGTTTTACGCCTACCTTATATGTTAAGATGCCAACGGGGGATAGTTTGCCTGCTAATAGGATGTGCCTTATAAATTTAAATATTCAGGGTTACAAATTTCCAACAGAATTGATTA
>NW_021480195.1:0-441 GCF_001605985.2 Dendrobium catenatum | reverse complement strand
ATTAGATTAGAGTATTTCATGAATCATTTTGGAGAGAAAAAAGTTCAAGTCTTTATAAACTCCGGTCCACATTCAAGTTCACCTTTGATTGTTCAAGTTCAATTCAGGCTTAAGATGAGCCTCTTCCCTTCAATCGAGTCCCCTGTAGTCCTTGCAAATGCAAATTAATGTCCAAATTATTCTTTATCATTTGAGTTCATCAGATCCAAATAAAGCATCATGTTCACCCGAAATTTCAGCAGCCTTCCGGCGTCTCCCCCGTTTAGGGGAAAATTACATAAAACTGGGACTTTCCCACCACGCTAAGAAAAGCGTGCAAGGTAGATGCCCTCTTTCGAGGACATCGCGGCCGTGTATTTTTTTATCCCCCACCACGCTAAGAAAACCGTGCATGGGTTTTTTGCAAAAAAGTATATTTTTATTTTTGAAAATATTTTACAA
>NW_021480194.1:0-216 GCF_001605985.2 Dendrobium catenatum | reverse complement strand
ATTTTTCAACTGGGTCAACCGCCAAAAATCACTCTACTACCTCCAAATCCCATATTATCATCTTCTTTCTAGTCAAATTCTCTCTTAATTCCCTCGTTCCATTCTCTGTTAACCCATTTAATAAAGAGGCTGATTAATGGCTTATTTAATGGTTTATATTTGTCACTTAGGATAATTTAAAAAATAATAAGAATATATATTATTTAATTAATTATC
>NW_021480193.1:0-415 GCF_001605985.2 Dendrobium catenatum | reverse complement strand
CTCAGTGGGAAATTCATACAAATCATTTTAAAACGATGCTAAAATGAGTATTTGAATGTTTCATACCGAAAGAATGCATCGAATCATTTAAATCCTAATCAATTTGATTTTTTTATCAAAAAACCAAGAACTGCCTTATGCGTATGAAATGCGTATGTACTGCGTCTGACGCGCGTACGCAAAGCGTATAATCTGCATATTTATAAAACCTTAATGAAAACATTCTTAATCGATTTGAATTAAGGATCAAAGGTTGGAAAACCTGTATTAGCTGATCCTTGCTGGTTTTATTGATAGGAGTTGCATTCGAATTAATTGGATTATTGATTAAAAAACCATGAAACTTTGTCTGCGTATATACGTTGTATGAGCTGCGTTTGAAACGCATATGGTTCGCGTATAGAGTGCGTATTTT
>NW_021480192.1:0-261 GCF_001605985.2 Dendrobium catenatum | reverse complement strand
GTATTTATAGTGGTTCGGTCAAACCCTGACCTACGTCGACTCCTTAGAGGTACCCTCCAAGTATTGCACTAAAATAAGTGTCTCTCCATTAGTCCCCACAGTTAGGTGGAGAAGCCATTATAAAATCACTTCCACCTTCCCCGGTGCAGCGGACTCGCCGGGTCCTTTGACACCAAAGAAATCTTCTTCTTTGGTTAACTTCCCTTGATAGAAGCCTTGAATCCGAAAGTATTAAGGTGCAAGCCTGCCGGAGCAACCGTG
>NW_021480191.1:0-212 GCF_001605985.2 Dendrobium catenatum | reverse complement strand
AGCTTCCACAAAAGTAAAAATACATATAAAATAATCCACACCCAAAGAGGTGAGCTGAAACTCTCCAAACCTTCCCCATTGTCTTTGGATCTCAGATTTCAACAAGAAGAATGAAGCTCTTCTACCCAGAATCTTCCCCACCACTGCTTGATCAAGCATTTCTATATTAGCTCTAACTCTGTCCAAATTCAAATCAATGGAGATCCCGTCTC
>NW_021480190.1:0-319 GCF_001605985.2 Dendrobium catenatum | reverse complement strand
CTTAGAATTTTTAATTCCATGTCTCTTATTTAGACTATATTATCTTAGTATTATTATTGCAATTTAGATGTTTTCTTATTTTGTATTTCTCTCTTCAATTAGTATTTATACACTTAGAAAAATTTGAAATTTTTTATTATTGATTTTGGAAAGAATTCAAATACTCTTGAAAATTATACAAATGTACAAAAATCAAAAGCAATATGCAAAAAAATTTGCAAAGACAAAAAGAGGCACGAAATAAGCAGAAAGTAAAAAGATGCACAAAAATGTGCTGGTATTAAAAAAAAATTGAAAAAGATGCGCAAAGCGCCACATG
>NW_021480189.1:0-243 GCF_001605985.2 Dendrobium catenatum | reverse complement strand
GCCGACCCCACGTAGTGGGATAAAGGCTTGATGTTGTAGAAAAAAATAATAATAACAAAAAATAAAAAACGGGAGGCATGTATCTTATTAGCAGAGAAGAAGCAAGACGTTTGACTTAGTGCCTTGAGAGGAGACGAGGGAAATGGTAGGTGTTCTAGATAACATAAATCGTGCACATAATATCAACAATCCATACATCATATCATAAAAAAAGATTGTATCCTGGCTTTCGCCAAAATGAAT
>NW_021480188.1:0-483 GCF_001605985.2 Dendrobium catenatum | reverse complement strand
TCTGGCACCAATACCTGTTTTTGGTGCCATCAGCCAGGACATATGACAAAGTTTTGCCCTACCTTGGGACAGAAGTCTACTCCAAAGGCCAGAACAGGTAGTGCTCCTCAGAGGACAGTTAGAAGACCTAGGATAGTAGAGTCTACTGGATCTACCCCATCACAAGGCCAAGCTCGTCCACCTGTTCAACCAAGAGTTTATGGAATGTCACAACATGAAGCAAAAGATTCTCCTGATGTTATCACAGGTATGGACTTTATTTAATGACAAAATTCCTTTATGATTTATGAGTAAGATGAGCTTTATGTTATGTTACATGCACGGTATTTAGGAACAATCATTGTATGTAACAAGCCTGTTAAGGTGTTGTTTGATACGGGAGCATCTCATTCTTTCATTTCGGAGGAATTTGTTAAATCTGTTGGTTTGTCTTCTTCAAGTATGCCCAAACCCTTATCTGTTATGATGCCCAATGGGAGTCAG
>NW_021480187.1:0-213 GCF_001605985.2 Dendrobium catenatum | reverse complement strand
ATAGTCGACCGGGCATGGTGGGGAACGGGCTATCCTCTATATCCTCTCCTCCCCTTGAGTGAAAGCTAAGGGGAAAAAGCATCCCCCTTTCAGAAGGGGAGAGGATGCAGGAATAGGTAGCTCCTCATCAGCCTCAGGTTCTACTTGAGCTAAGGTCTTAAAAGGTAGGACTCTCTAAGCCTTAGAGATCTTCTTTCTAAGTCTCCTCAAATA
>NW_021480186.1:0-319 GCF_001605985.2 Dendrobium catenatum | reverse complement strand
AAGGTTTTAATTTTTCACTTTAAGTTTTAATTTAGAATTTTAGACCATTTGATCTAAAATCAATGGCAGTAAAACTCATTTCATTTGAACCACCCGATTTTTGAAAATTGACACCAATTTTGCGATTCAACAATCGATGCAAAACTAATTCCACACAAAAACCAAACAAGCCGGTCAACCGATTCCATTCCAATCGGTTGAACCGACCAGTCTAAACCGATTATTAAAACCTTGGTTCAAACTAACTAGCCAATGAATTTTCTTGTTTTCATAAATGAGTAAACAAAGCCAATATATATATATATATATACACACACAG
>NW_021480185.1:0-245 GCF_001605985.2 Dendrobium catenatum | reverse complement strand
TAGAAGAAATCTCTCTTTATCATCTCTACAAACTCCAGCCATTCCAGCTACATAGTTATTACTCAAGACTGCATCCACATTGAGTTTTTATCCATCCGGGAGGTGGGGGACGCCAAGTAGTGAACGACTTTTGCTGGTTGACGTCCCAGTTTTCCGAATAGATTATTAAAGAGGGTGTTATAACAACCATAGAAAGAGAATTTACAGTAATAGCAAGATCTGATTCTTCTTTTCCTTCATGAATT
>NW_021480184.1:0-261 GCF_001605985.2 Dendrobium catenatum | reverse complement strand
AATCACTAAGGCCTTCAAATGTCCAACGAACGGTCCACGGTCAAAGGGTTCAACAACAACCCATAACCACCCACTCTCCCTCTCCCTCAACCCATAACCACCCACTCTCCCTCTCCCTCAACCCAAAAAACTGTCCAAGCCTCCCTCCTCTCATACATGATACGTCCAAGCCTCCTCTCATACATGATACGTCCAAGCCCCTCCTCTCATCCAATCTCCAGCCCCCCTAGGGACCTCAAACGAATCCTTCTCTGCTACGAT
>NW_021480183.1:0-309 GCF_001605985.2 Dendrobium catenatum | reverse complement strand
TGCTTAGTAAGTGAAATGTTAACAATATGTATCATAAAAAAAATAAAAGTAGAGAAAAAAATCGTTCTTTTTTTTCCTTATGAATATCCAAATAGAAATGAGATATAAGTGCATCAACTTGAGGGCGGCATAGCTTTGTATGAGAAGACTCTTTGGGCATAGTCCTCTTTGGGTATAAAGAAGGTGAAAGGAAATTGTTTGGTGGACCCTTAGGCATGCCCAATTCTCTTATCAAGGTCTACAACTGGTAGAGAGTGATAAAAGAAATTGTGTAGTACTTGATATTAGTACAAGAAATTTGGATAATTA
>NW_021480182.1:0-343 GCF_001605985.2 Dendrobium catenatum | reverse complement strand
TCTAGGTTTATGCATCTTAGGTTTCCACACCAAATTAGATTTCATCTTCAAAGTACAGGTGTGAGCTATATGTCCAAATAATCCATAATTATTATATTTGACATTAGGAAAAGTATTCCTAAGTTTTCCACCATTTATTTGTCTTCTAAGGGATTCCATATATTTAGGATAATATTTAGGATTTATAAAATCTTCAAGTTTGGGAGGTATTCTATTATCCTCAAGAGCTCTTATTTTCAATTTATAAAATGAATTCATATCTTCCAAGATTCAATTTTTATAATTGATTTGATATGGTTTGCTCTTAGATTCATCCTTAAATATTTTAAAATCTTTTTCAAGA
>NW_021480181.1:0-276 GCF_001605985.2 Dendrobium catenatum | reverse complement strand
TACCGAGAGAGAACTGGACCTCGGCGAAGGCAGCAAAGGCAGAGGGAAGTGAGGAATTTGAGAAGAGTGTCTGGACCTCGGCGAAGGCAGCGAAGGCAGAGGGAAGTGAGGAATTTGAGAAGAGTGTAAAGATATTAAAAGAATCGTTCTTTTCACTGGCGGAGGGAGTCCGCCTGAAGGCTTGGAGTAGATAGGATTTTTTTTTTTCAAATCCAGCAGTTTCCATCCAACATGATACATTCTCTCTCTCTATATGGTTTGTTAATCACCTATTAA
>NW_021480180.1:0-341 GCF_001605985.2 Dendrobium catenatum | reverse complement strand
CCAAACATTTAAATATTTTCCTTATGCTTTCTCTTTTAAAGGGATATTCTTTATTAAGTCTCTCCTGTAAAGATGACTGATTCTGGATAACTGAAGGTGCTGCATGCACTGCTCTCTGGACCCTGTCTAGTCTCAGGGTCTAGTGTAACTGAAGGCACAACAAGCTGATCTCTAAAAGTACTAGCAGTGGCTACACCTGTCACTTGGGGCATTGCCCCCAAGGCTGTCAACTGTGCTGCCATGGCTATCATAGCTCTGGTCATCTCTATCATCTATGCCTGGAGGTTTAGGACCGTAGCATCCATGTCAACTAATCTGGGAGATCCACCCACCTCGGGCTC
>NW_021480179.1:0-276 GCF_001605985.2 Dendrobium catenatum | reverse complement strand
CATGTTCACAGAAATAAACAAGTTTATGTAAACTAAACTAAACTACTCTGACTCTGTGAACTCCTCCTCTGTTGGAGCTGCCTCTTTTCCACTCATCTACTCCCTCATTCTACGCATTTCATCCAATAACTGATTCTGTTGCTCTTGCATCTGCATCTGCATTTGAACCTGTGCTTGCAACAGCGCTTGCCAATCAACATGTGATTTCTTTACTTGTTCTAGCTCAGTTTGAAGGGCACCTATTTGTTGAGCTTGTAAGGAGTCATGAGAACTGGA
>NW_021480178.1:0-328 GCF_001605985.2 Dendrobium catenatum | reverse complement strand
AATGAGTAAATCATCTCCAATTCTTCTAAGAAAAAGGATGGTGTCTACACTCCCCTTAACAAACTCCCTCTCTAGTAAGAATGTGCTAAGCCTTTTATACTAAGCTCTTGGTGCCTGTTTTAAACCATACAAGGCCTTTTTTAATTTAAACACATGATTTGGAAATTTGGAACTCTCAAAACCTTGGGGTTGTTCTACCAACACATCTTCTTTTATTTCTCTATTTAAAAAGGCACTCTTGACATCCATTTGAAAAAGCTTAAATCCTTTATAGCAGGCAAAGGCTAATATTACTCTAATGGCTTCCAATCTAGCTACAAAGGCAAAG
>NW_021480177.1:0-264 GCF_001605985.2 Dendrobium catenatum | reverse complement strand
GTTAACATAAACTGTTCAACTTTTAGAACACATCTTATAGTATGATCTAAATATTGTCTAGTACGATCTATTTGCTTCCTCTCATTCATACAGAATGATTATAAATCATCTCTATAAATCATCCTATGCTACTCTCATTTTATAGTACGGTTAGTTGATTTTAAGCCGGTCATGCAATACATTATCAATATTGTATAGCACGATTAGTTCAAAAATCATGATTTCATTAATGTGTCTTCAAATATCTGGGCCTAATTGTCTTTC
>NW_021480176.1:0-241 GCF_001605985.2 Dendrobium catenatum | reverse complement strand
ATCAAGTGCCTCTCCTCTCATTTGGAGTGGGGTAAAAAAAACATAAAGCTTTCCAACGAGAAGGTTTTATAAGAACCTCTCATTGTAAAGCACTTATAAAATTCGTCGCATAAAACAAATCTAAAACTGCTTATAGATCGCTCCAACCAAAGCAAAATAAGACATCTTTCACTTGAAAGAGACTTCCCAAACTGGCACACAAAGCGAATCGTAAGAAATCTTCAATAAAAGCGAAGAGAAA
>NW_021480175.1:0-214 GCF_001605985.2 Dendrobium catenatum | reverse complement strand
GAAGAAATGCCCGACTCTTAAGACTTGCATCATTTATCAAGATTAGAATCCAGGTTATTATCAGTGGGACCTGACCACCATTACTTTTTCGCAAACCCTGTGTTGTATTTATACGACACATATTATAGACTTTGTTACTTTATTGTATTGGTTATTTATATTGATATGTTTATTTTGTGTGCACAGTAAAACTTGCCTGCTATTCCTAGGTTTA
>NW_021480174.1:0-202 GCF_001605985.2 Dendrobium catenatum | reverse complement strand
TTGGGAATTTTTTTAAATTTAATTGAATTTTTAATGAATTACTCATTGGTGCACTTAGTCTACTTAGTCAAGTTTTGATCAGAGCATCCTTGTTAGAACCATGGGTTATCCCATCCAAGGTGACCTCATTGACTAAGAATCTGAACCTAATCCTAGGTTGACATGATGAATATAGACTGGGGAAACCTAGTTGCAAAGGTCT
>NW_021480173.1:0-357 GCF_001605985.2 Dendrobium catenatum | reverse complement strand
GAGGCCAAAATTAGATGAAAATATATTAGCACTCACCATTATTCACAAGGATTCAAGGTAGAGGATCCAGATGAAAAATTATTTTATGTTATAAATTTTCTTTATCCGGCACCCTGATTGTACTCTTTTTGTTATTTAATTAATATATTATGCTTTAAAAAAATGACTCTGACGAATTTTTTATAGTAGCACTCATTGCCAAGGTAAATTTAAAACTCATATTAGCTTTTTCTTAGGAATAATGTTGATGCCTTTGTTTGCAAACCATCTAAGATATTTAGTATCAACCTCGACATCACCGCCATTAGCAAGCAATCCCGTCGGAGACCAAAACAATATGTCAAAAGAAATGGAAAG
>NW_021480172.1:0-226 GCF_001605985.2 Dendrobium catenatum | reverse complement strand
TAATCTTTTTTATTTCTTTCATCTTTGCTCAACCATATAACAGGAAGACTTTGTTCTTTTGTCTTCATCAAATCTTCACATTTGTGTCTAGCTTTATTATGTGCACTATTATGATCTCCAACATGACTTAACAGCTTTTCTTTCTTCTTCCAATTTTTGAACCCTTCTCCAATAAATGAGTCTCCCCCACCTTGTCCTGTAATAGTTTTATCTTGAGGTTTGAACA
>NW_021480171.1:0-776 GCF_001605985.2 Dendrobium catenatum | reverse complement strand
AATAAAATTTGTTAAATTAAGTTATTTTTTTAAAAAAAAGTAGTACAATTTTGTTTAATTTTAAATATATATTTTTTTCCATATTGTTTTTATTTATTTTTGTTCACTCTAGTAAATTTTAATTTTTATATGAATTTATTTTTTTATTTGTCCAATCATTATCGGATGAGTGTGTTAAATTTATGTAAATTCTTATCTCTTTAAAAGAAGTTTTAGATAAGAAGGTTTAATAAATTAAAATTTGGTATATTGTCAAGACGATGATCTTAATTTTTGATTCAATGAAAAATATTTGCATATAAATTACATTATATTCATTAAAAATATTTTGTTATGTTGTTCAAATATGTTTGTTCTCTTATTTAATAATATATCATCATATTTTTTGTCATAGATATGGAGAAAATATTTCAAAAGAAATGCTCAAGTTGTTGAGAAAAATATTATTTGTGTTGATACTAATACAAAGTTCAAATATCTTCGTGTAGAAAATTTTGATGATTTATTGGTTAACCCTGGATTAAGAATTTTTTTTATAATTATCATCATAATGATGAGGATATAATGAGAAGAACATACTTATTAAGAGGTCCTTATCAGCCTCGAGATTATGAATTCCCGCAAATACAAATTGGAAATAAATTACATAGGTTTAATTTTGCATGGTTTAATAATTACAAAATATGGTTAGAATATAGTCCCATCAAAGATGCAGCTTATTGCTTATTTTTTATCTTTATAAATCAGAAATAGGAACCAAGCAAGTGGTAATAACT
>NW_021480170.1:0-1019 GCF_001605985.2 Dendrobium catenatum | reverse complement strand
AAGTCTGAAAATATTTGTTCCAAAATTTTATACCGGCCGAAACGCGAAAAAAATTATGTTCCAAAATTTTATAACTTGCTCGAACTTGATCATAGAGGACCCGTTGAGGTCCGAAAGTATCGAAATCGAGTCCGGAACGTCGATAACGTGTCCGGGGACCCCAAAAATGTTGAATTTGGACTTTCCGCGATAAAAATCGGTCAAAAACATATGATGTAACTTATAATTTAAATAATAAAATAGGTATGAATATATCAACTCTTCATTGGTGGAAGAGTGGTAAGTCTTTTGTCATCCAAGCCCAAGGTCATGGGTTCAAATCCAGGGGAAGGTATGGAATTTTTTGTGATGATGTGGCAGCAACATGCGGATCGATGACGTGGCAGTAGCATGCGGATCGATGACGTGGCACCCATAACCTGTTGGGTCGTGGGTGACGTGGCCACGACACTGATCATGGATGACGTGGCACCCATGACCTGTTGGGTCATGGCTGACGTGGCCACGACACAGATCGTGGATGACGTGGCACCCATAACATGTTGGGTCATGGTTGACTTGGCCACGACATGCAGGATCGTGGCTGATGTGGCAATGCCATGTAGGACGGATTGATGACGTGGCAATGCCACATATGGCGGATTGGTGACATGGCGCCCATATGCAGGGCGGATTGATGACGTGGCGCTGACGTGGCACTCGAATTTTTTTTTTTTTACCCTTCTTCTTATAAATAGGCCCCCCCTGGGCCTAACCTCTTGCACCTTCTCCTTCTCCTCTCTTCTCTCAATAGAGGCCTTCCCCTGCCCCTTGGACAATTTCATTGTCTAATAGCAGGGTCCCTCTTTGCGAGAAAGAGTTTTCTTCTCCTTCACTTCTCCTCTCTTCTCTAAGTAGAGGCCTTCCCCTGCCCCTTGGACAATTCCATTGTCTAATAGCAGGGTCCCTCTTTGCGAGAAAGAGCTTTCTTCTCCGTCTCTTCTCCTCTCTTCTCTCAGTAGAGGCCTTCCCCTGCCGCT
>NW_021480169.1:0-257 GCF_001605985.2 Dendrobium catenatum | reverse complement strand
AATTTCTATCTTATGGTGGCAGAAGTAACTATTCACCGTCAAAATTTTAAAATAGTAACAAGATAGTGATAATAAAACAATAACTAAATAATATTATGATTGTTATTATAAAAATAAAACTGACATAAAGGTGTAAGATCAATAAATTGTCTCTATCCACCTGGATTAATTTTTTTGTGAGGACGTCAAACACTATCCGGAGATCAACCAGAATGCGCCACATCACCCATTGCTCGGTACCGTTGCTCAATACTGCT
>NW_021480168.1:0-227 GCF_001605985.2 Dendrobium catenatum | reverse complement strand
CAGATAAATTTGCTTATTTTCTTTGATCCCTTCTATCATGCTATCCTAAGTATTCCTTTTTTTCAATTATGATTATAAGTTGTTTACTGCAGCAATGGACATCCTAACACCCATTCCAAAAGAAGGGATGATAGATAAGTGAGGAAAAACTATATACTTATTTTCAAATGGATTATAAAGACAAAGGAATGGTATGCAAGCATTATAAATGACACTGAAGCCCAAAA
>NW_021480167.1:0-1982 GCF_001605985.2 Dendrobium catenatum | reverse complement strand
TTTTGGCAATAAGAGGCTCAATTAAAACTAAAAAGAAGATACCATGCATTCTAGATAAATTCTTAACTCTAGCAATAGAGTCTTTTCCCCCAATTCCCCTAACATTCCAAATGAGAGCTTTAATCATTAAGATGTTTGGAAGAATTCTGGGCACGGGTAGACCGTGGGGTAGAAGGTTGGGAATTTTTGGTATTCTTATCTTTCTTTTTGTTCACTTTTGTATAACCACCATCATCAATATTATGAGAATTTGTAGTATTAGTATTCGTAAAAGAAGCCACCTCTGAAGTTTTTTTTTGAAGAATTATCAAAACTGGAAACAGTAGAAAGGGTCACTTTATTACTCACAGAGTTTTGAATATTTTGCTCCATCTGCTCGGTATTTTGCTCCTGGTAAGGAGGATGGACAAATTCCCCTTCTTCATATAGTTCATCACTACGATCACCAGCCAAGTCTTCTTCTCTATTGATAACTTTGAAAACAGATATAGTATTATTATCTATAATTTCCTTGTTAGACAATATAGGGAGCTCATTTTCACTACTACCAATTTCTTTAAGAATTGA
This sequence comes from Dendrobium catenatum, assembly GCF_001605985.2. Taxonomy (NCBI): domain Eukaryota; kingdom Viridiplantae; phylum Streptophyta; class Magnoliopsida; order Asparagales; family Orchidaceae; genus Dendrobium; species Dendrobium catenatum. The sequence continues at coordinate 1,415 of NW_021480167.1, read as the reverse complement.
GTCAACATAAATGAAAATTTTGGGGTCAGCATCTTCTATAATATTTTCAACAATATCATTCTTCTCCTTTTCCAAGGAAATATTAACATTAGGACTTTGCAAATTTTCTTCTGAAACATTAATTTCATCTTCTATATTTTCATATGATGGAAGCGGTTCCTATCGATCTGACTATATTAGCTTCCCAGTAGGCACGTAAATTTGATCGGAGGATCCATTCTTACCATTCACCTGCAATTTAGATTTATTTAGTTCAGGATGAAGTTTGAAACAATCAGAGTGAGCATGTCCATGTATTTTACAGTGAGAATAGAAATCCGGAACTTTTTCGAATTCTACTTTCTGCATATAACCGAAAGCTTTTGATCCAACCCAAATCTCCTTAGAATATTTTTTGGTAATGTCAACTTCTACTAAGATTCTAGCCACAGAAGGTCTAGTGCGTGAGGCAGTAGCTTGATCCGTTTGGAGAGGTCTACCGAAAATATAACCCAATGCATGTAAAACTTTTTGATTGAAAAAATGTAACCGAAGATTAGGGAATGAAATCCAAATAGGAACAATGGGAGATTCTTCCTTGATATCAAAAAAAGGAGTCCATTTCAAAATACGCATTTGACAGTTGATAATAAAATAAGATCTACGTGCAAATATCCTACTATAATCAAGATCATTAGAGAGTTGTATAGCAACATATATACCTCGAATCCAACAGCCCGATAGAGAAAAAACCCGATAATTTTAGGTTAGTAAAGAAACTTCGAATAGAGTCAAGATTAGGTCTGTTAAGACCAAATTTCCCAACCAAAGTGTATTGAAATGGAGAAGCCAACTTAAGCACATCTTCATCAGATAAAAGAACAGCAGGAACCCCATTGAAAGTCGATTGAGATAAAGTAGGAACGGAATCACCTGATCCAGCAAGAACTTCCTTAAACGAACGCGTTTTAGAAGGAGAAGACTCCTCCACATCAAGATTAAAAAAACCCTTGTAAGACAACGGCTTATCTCCAGACATCGATCCCCAAGGATTTTGGGGCTTTGAAGCAGCCATAATACACCAAGCCCCCACAGGGCTTAGAGCGAAGAAGCGACCAAGACAGCCCTTGCAGAAATCTCACCGCAAAGACGAAGAAAAAACCACACATAAACGAAAGAAATGGAGGAGAAAGCCGGAAGCCCTAAATCGCCAGAGAGGCGGGTTTTTTGACGTATCTACAACACTATATTATTTAATGACCCCTTTATATTTCAAATAAGGGACTTAATCATTAACATTGTTCGAGGAATTTGAAGATGTGACAACCCGTGGGGAGAAGGCCAGGATTTCTTTAATGTTCTTACTCTTCTTTTTGTTATTAACCTTGATAAAACCATAAGAAAGTCTTTTTATACACAAAGGTATGATCATAAGT
>NW_021480166.1:0-940 GCF_001605985.2 Dendrobium catenatum | reverse complement strand
TCTTTGACCCAAACTTTGCTCGTAGGCAATGAGTGAGGCAATCAAATTATTAATAGAATATTCATTCAAATCTTTTGATTTACAAATGACAATAATTTTAGCATCAAACTTATTTAGTAGACAACGAAGAATTTTATTGACTTTTTCAAAATTTGAAAATTCTTTACCTAAAGCATGCAATGATGTCATAATTTGAGTAAACCTAATATACATGTCTGAGATCGTTTCATAAGGTTTCATGGAAAACATTTCATAATCATGCATTAAAATATTCAACTTGAATTGCTTAATTTCACTAGTGCCTTCGTATATGGTGTGTAGTTTATCCCAAATTTCCTTACAAGTAGTACACATGGATACTAACATTAAATCTTCATAATTTAAAGCACAGAAAAGCATTTTAAATATTTTGCATTCAATTGAGCATCAATTCGTTCATCTCTATTCCATTGATTAAAAGGAATATCAACTTTAATTCCATCTATAACACGTAAAGGTAATGAATAACCAATTAAAATCATATACCACATTCAAAAATCAATTGATTGTAAAAAGGTAGAGATGCTAATTTTCCAAAAATAAAATATAATATTTTCAAACAAAGGTGGTCTAGTGATTGAATAACCTTCCGCAAAATTACGATTAAAAAAATTAGCAATGGATCAAAAATTCAAAAGTTTTCAAAATTTTATTTTTATGAATCCCGCTCTAATACCACTTGAAAGTTCGTTATGGATGTTAGGCCCTATGAACTAGCCCAAGACTAATTAAAAAGAGAGAGGTGAATTTGTATTTTAAATATCTTTAAAATAAAACTCAAACCAAACCAAAATTCACCAGAAAGAAAACACAATGCGGAAATTAAATGTGAAAATAAGAAAGGAAAGAACACACCAGATTTATAGTGGTTCGGTCAATCCTTGACCTACGTCCACTCCTC